>NW_027185572.1:0-20000 GCF_040183065.1 Periplaneta americana | reverse complement strand
TCAGCAGTTGTCCAGACTGAACGAAGAGTGGCTTAGTGTGTACTTACATTTTAGGAAATCGCCATCAGAGATAATAGCGATAGTGGTAACCACGATTAGAGTATCCAGTATTATAACCAGTAAAGATCCCTGCGATGGCGTAGGATAATGTTTTCAGAACATGTAATATGCTGCCGTGCCGCCACGTTGCACCTCCCGTGACGTTCCGAACAGACCTAGGAGGCGTGGTTATAAGCACTAGGGAACTCTCGGTTCAGGACGTGAGACACGGGCAATAGGTAGGTTACAATCATGTATTGTTATACTTCTGTTATTATTCATTTTTAGTTGCTCAAGGCCATGTGATGTTAATGAAAATGGTATTAATTTTGTTTTAGAAACGTTTGGATCCTGTGTCTCAATACTTATACTCAATTTTATTATCGAGGAACTCTCAGTGTGTGCTCGATTACACTAACCTCTAGTGCTTACCATGCACTACCACAGAGAAAAGAAATACGGATTATACAATGTGCACACGTGAATTAATAAAAGAATCAACTTTATTAAAGAATGGATTTTTTTTTAGGCTTTGCCACAAGAAGAATGCATGCAGGTGTTACAAAAAATGAACATAAACTTATGAAAGCTAAAGAATGCTTCAAGGATGAAGACAAAGATCACTTAGATGTCAATATACTAATAAGGACTAGGATTCTTAGGTAAATATTTTATTTGCATTATAATATAAACTCGTAATTATGTTTTAAGTTTCGGACAAGGCAAGGTTGTGGCCTCTCTCCTTTGCTTTTTAACGTTTATATGAATGCCATTGTGAAAGATTTTAGAGAACCAAACACGGATATATCACTATTAACAGAAATTTAAAATTAGATGTAATAATGTTTGCGGATGATCTTGTTTTACTAACAACATCTGAAGATGATTTGCAATGCTCAGTGCATAATTTAAATTTAATAGCTCAAAGATATTCAATGGAAATATCCATTAACAAAACAACAATAATGGCCTTTTGTGGTAAATACCCAATACCAAGCAAAATTTGTTTAAATAACACAATTTTGGAAAGAGTTCATGAGTTTACTTATTTAGGATATAAACTTTTTGTTGAAAATTTGGATTTACCAGAGAAAATTGTAAAATTCAACAAATCAATGGGCATCATTAATAGAGTTTTAAAACCTTCGTTAGTACAAAAATCAACTCGTACTCGCCTTTATCAAATAATAGCTCGACCAGTCTTATGTTATGGGAGTGAAGCGTGGACTATAAGGACAAAAGATGAAAGCAGACTAACAGCTTGCGAGATGAGATTCATGCGCCGAACAGCTGGCTACACTAAATGGGATCGAAAGAAAAATGAAGATATCCTTCAGGAACTTAATGTGTCATCAATACTGGACTATATCTCCAGATATCAGTTAAACTGGAAGGAACACATCTCAAGAATGGTTTCATCCAGGATCCCTAAGGCAATAATGAAGTATCGCCCAAATGGGAAATGGTCACTTGGTCGACCCATGAAAAGATGGCAAGAAAATCGCTTTTTCAGGCCGTAACAGTTCTTTTGGCACTAATACTTGACAGGATGATGATGGTGATGATTATTCGGACAAGGTCATCTGAGTATATACTTTAAATTTTATTTCACATAACAACACACATTTTGACAATTTTTGTGTATGTACATATTTTCAGACGTTCACATAAAACACACAAAAATTATATTACTACTAGTGGCTTGTGCAGCAAATGCTGCAAACTAAGTACCAGACATTCTGAAAGTTGTTTGTTTCAATAATAATGAAACATACTCCCTGTGAATGTTTTTTTATGCTAAATAGTTTGTCTTGAAGCTATACACATTCAGTTTTTTAATTTGAACGTGAAAATGCAAGTAACAATGTCAGGACGATCAGTCGGTTTTTCATGTGGGAGTAAAGCAGTAGCTATTTCAGGTCATTGTGGATTGTAGGTGAAAGTTAAAAAAAAAGTCAGGTTTGTTACGCTTTCGAACTATAGACATAGCATCTTGGTATAGCTGCTGCATGTTTCGTGAACTACCTTGAAATTTATAGAGGGTAAAATAATTTTATCCTGCTAAGAGATCTTGCTGAAATCATCAGGTGACTACAAAATCTTGTAGGCCTCTTATTTTAGCAGTAAGTAATACCTTTTGGTCTTTCCATAGAAACTCTAATTTTTGTGCTCTCTCGAGCCAATACTGAAGAGAATCACGCACAGAAATATCTCCACACACCGCCATTAAATATAAGAAGAAGACCGAACCCCACTTGATTAACTATAAAAATATTTGATTTTTAATAACAATATATATAAGTTTTATAGTCTTCGGTAACATATACTATGTATACCATATAGCCGCCACTCAGTAAATTATAGAAATGAATATTTAATTTAAGATATTCTCTACATCTACTTATATAACCCAAAACATTTCACTTTCATATCGTCTATAGACCTATAGCATTAATATGTATAATTAATGAAAAATAGTCACATCAAGGGATTAACTACAATAATATTTCATTTCTAATGGTAATAATGTCATGATGCCACCTCAAGTTTTGTAGTTTCTAATATCCAATACACAGCTGTACTCAGAAAATTACACACCGCAGAATCAGACCTGTAAATAAGTTTAATAACTCTTGAAGTTTTTAATAACCAATTAAATTTGAGCTCTAAATGTGTCAGCAATCTTGCAGATCATAATCTTCGTGTAATATTGTTTACTGTAGTGTGTCTTTTGTTTTATTCTGAAAAGTCTCATAATTGACGACAGATGGATTTTGGAAAATAGGAAAATGATGTAGGAAATTGACATTTCACTGAAAATTACTATTTTTCTGAAAAAACTTTGGGTTCCAAGCTTCAAAATGAGGGGTCATTTATTAAAATCCATTCAGCCGTTTTCCCGTTATTTCCATTATCAGTTCGAATTATATACAGTATATAGATGATGTACCGAAGTACATATGGAGTTTCATTGCAGCAATTCTGCGTTTCCATATGGTGAATAATCGGTAGAATGGAGAAAAATTCTCTCCAGCACCGGGACTCGAACCTGGGTTTTCACAGGCTGGTGCTTTATGCACTAAGTCACACCAGATTCAAGTTCCGATGCCAGATTGAATCCCTCTCATGTTTAAGTTGTAGCTACTGTGTTCCCTATTTGTTGGCCTACCCTCATGTACCGTACTGTTACACAGTACACGGGGATAGGTGAACAAAGGGGAACACAGTAGGTAGAACTTAAAAATGAGAGGGATTTAATTCAGCATCGGAACTTGAATTCGGATTGGCTTAGTGGATAAAGTCATCATCATCATCATTGGCATTACGGCCCTTATAGTTTAGCCTTAGCCTCCCTCAGAACATCCGACCAATCACTCCTGTCTAATGCTCGTGTTCTCCATCTTCTAATTCCAACTTTTGTTAGGTCAGCCTGAACGTCATCCAGCCATCTCAATTTAGGTCGTCTGACTTTCCTTCTTCCTACCGGTAATGCATCTAGTAGAGCTTTGGGTGTGCAATTGTTCTCCATCCTGGCTACGTGTCCCAGCCACTCTAACCTTCTGAGTTTTATGTCAACAACAATGTTATCTTTATATAATTCATATAACTCAGCATTTGTTTTAATTCGCCAAAACCCTTGCTCATAAGTAGGCCCAAAGATTTTCCGTAATACTTTCCGTTCCCACGCATTTAAGATCTTAATTGCCCTTTCAGATAGAGTCCAGGTTTCACTTCCATATACTACTATTGGTTTAATAATAGTTTTATATATTCTTATTTTAGCTTTTCTTGAGATACACCTAGACTTCATAGTTTTATTCAATGCCCAAAGACCTCGATTCCCAGCTGCAATCTTCTCTTTTATATCAGTCATAACATCATTATTGTCTTTCACCATGGAACCCAGATACTTAAAACAGGAAACTCTATCAAAATCAGTATCATTTAAATTAATCTTATTAGAATTGTCATTATTCATATTATACATGTATTTAGTTTTATCACTGTTAATTTCCAGACCGGCTTTGATTGCTTCAGCTTCTATTTGTTTGAGTATTTCATCCATTGTACTTACATTGCGTGATAAGATAACAATATCGTCTGCATATGCCATATATTGTGCCGTTCTATTGATGATTGTACCTCCTGGGTTTATGGTTATCTTTTGAACAATTCTATGCAATCCAACATTAAACAACATAGTTGATAAGGCATCACCTTGCCTAATGCCATTAAAAGTTATAAAGCTTTCAGAGAGCTTATTCTGAATTTTAACTTTATTTTGAGTTTGTGTTAAAGTTATTTTAGTTAAATTGATCAGTTTACTGGGAACTCCAATTTCGCCTAAAGTTTCTAGAATATAATCTCTGCTAATGCAGTCAAAAGCTTTTTTAAAATCAATATATAATTGGTGCAAAGGTAAATTAAATTCACAAAACTTCTCTAAAATTAGGTGTAAAGAAAATATTTGATTTGTTGTTGATCGACCCTTACGGAAACCGCACTGGTATTCTCCAAGAGCTGCTTCTATGTATGGTTCTAAATACTTAGCTAAGATATTAGTGAAAATTTTGTATGTAGTATTTAGCAGTGATATGCCTCTATAATTCTTACACTCCAGTTTATTGCCCGTTTTATGTATAGGGCATATGACAGCTACACTCCAATCACTAGGCATTTGTTCCTGATTCCATATATCCACAATCAGATTATGAATACATTTCCACAACTCCTTTCCACCCTTTTTGATTAACTCTGCATTAATCGAATCTTCTCCTGGTGCTCTATTGTTTTTCATTTTCCTTATTGCATCATATACCATAGTATTCGTTGGTACTGGCATGTAAGGGTCAGGTCCAAAATAGGATACGTTTACATTTATTTCTTCTTGTCCTCCAGAACTCAAGAGATCATTGAAATATTCAGTCCATACTTTTAGTACCTGTAGTTCTCCAGTAATTAGGTTTCCATCTTTGTTTTTACATATCATCGTTCTTGGTTGGAAGCCCTTCTTCTGCCTTCTGACACTTTCGAAAAACTTTCTGCTTTCATTTTTTCCAAATTTTTCATCTAAGTCGTACAATAAATTTTCTTCAAACATTTTCTTTTTCATTTTACAAATATTTTTAGTATTTCTCCTTCCTTCTTTGTATTTATCTGTTGCTGCTCTAGTTTTCTTTTGTAGCATAACCAGTCTGAGTTCATTTCTCTTATCTATCATTTCTTTGCATTCTTGATCAAACCAAGTGTTCCTATTTTTATTCTGCGTGGTCTGAATGATCTCTGAGGCAGCTGAATGTATATTTTGTTTAATGAAGGACCATTTCTGTTCAATATTCATCTCCTGTATGTTCTGTTTATGAATATTATCTGTTATAGTTCTTCTATACTCATCTGCTATTGTACTGTCCTCAAATTTATTAATATTAAATTTTATGCACCTGTTATTTACAAAAGTTGCTAATCTTGATAATCTAGGTCTATATTTAACTCTGACTAGAAAGTGATCTGAATCGCAGTCCGCTCCCCTTAGAGATCGAACATCTAAGATGTCTGAGGCATGCCTTGCACTTACCATGACGTGATCAATTTGATTAATTGTAAAGCCATCAGGTGATATCCATGTTTGTAGGTGTATATTTTTGTGGGGGAACCGCGTGCTGGAGATAACCAGATCTTTAGCAACCGCAAAATCACATAGTCTTTCCCCATTATCATTAGATATATCATGTAGTGTATACCTACCAACATTAGATACCACACTTGTTTTACCAATTTTGGCGTTCATGTCTCCTAATATAATTATAATATCATGCTTAGGTATTTGTTGGTGTACTCTATCCAAACGTTCATAAAAGGCATCCTTAACAATTTCATCTTTTTCTTCTGTGGGGGCATGCACTGATAAGATGGTGGTATTAAAAAATCTTCCTTTGATCCGTATACTACATATATGTTCATTAATGGGTTGAAAATCAATTATATTACTTTTAACTTTCTTGTGGACCAGGAAACCCGTTCCAAAATTATTTCGGCCATCACTACCACTATAGCATACCAAATAATTACCGGACATGAACATTTCCGTCCCTCGCCATCTTATTTCCTGCACTGCCGCAATCATTATATTATATTTGTCAAGTTCCTGTATCAAATCTCTCAGGACTCCAGGTCTAAATAAACTTCTTATGTTCCATGTAGCCAAATACATATCCTTATTCCGTTTGCCTAGTCGTCTCTGATGATCAGTCCGGCTTGCTTCTTTGGGTTTCTCAACGTTAAAATTTTTCCGGGATTGGGTTGTCAACCCAAAGCCCAACCCCCAACCTGGAGGGCCAGGGAACCTTCTGTTAGGGTTACCATTCCTTAGCCGAAAAAATCCCGTTTAGGCGCCGGATATTCGTCTTGAGTCTTCCTAAAGAAGACCTACTGGTTTTCTTTTAGTGATGGCCATTCCCGAGATTTAAAAATTCACCTATTTTAGTGGATAAAGTGCCAGCACGTAACTCTGGAAACCTGGGTTCAAGTCCCGGTGCCGGAGACAATTTTTCTCCATTCTACTGATTCTTTAACAGAAAAATTAAGTTTTCATCAAATAATTTTCGACAAAAGCACCACCTCAGATTAATCATGACCCGAATGTTCAGTGCAGTGCCTTAGACGTGACAGTTGGCAAGCTGTAAGAGCTGTTACCACTAAAACAATTTAGTGTAACTTACACACACAACAATTTCATTTTTGTTTTGTTACTGCTATAATTGAATGTGTAACACTTTTATTAAGCCGCCAGTGCTTATCTACCAAGTGATTAAAACAAGTGCTCTACAAATTGCTTCTTACACAATGATTCAGCATTTTAGTATTATGAAGTTTTATATAAAAACAAAGAGAGAACAGTTATAATCGCCCCATTAAAAGGCAAGACACAACAGAACTCAAAGACAGAATAACAAAAACGACCAAACAAGTGTTCTTTTATAAAAGTTTTTATATTGGTGTTATACTATAAGTTTTATATTGCATTTTAGAAATTGATTGATATTAAGTAAGCTTAGTATTACTATTAGCACTAATTACTAGTAGACAAGCGACATCCATAAATGTATCACACACTTAATCACGAAAAGAAGTTCACAGAAAACACACACCAATGGCTAGGTTTTCAATCATTTACAAATGTTAATTGTTAATTTTAATTATAATGCATCTGAAGATGATACAAAAAATGGTATCGAAAACGTTCATGTAAAAATCTTATTCATGTAAATGACTATTATAGTAGATAAGCATTGGCGGCTTAATAAAAGTGTTACACATTAAATAACACACAAACATTGATGTGTCATTTAGGAGAGTCTTGTAAGTTATCATAACGCTGATTCAGGAAGCAATTATAATTTCATAAACATCATCTGTCTCTATTTCGTTTCCAGTCACAAACATGTCTCCAGGGAGTGCATGTTGTTTCTTAATGGCCAGGGCGCTCTTTTCCTCAGTACAAGGCAGTGTTCCGCGATAATCGTCAAGCATTTGTAATGGATGAATCTCATTGTGTACTGTAATTCTTCTGCAGTTGGCGAGGCAACATAATTTATTCTGATGCATATTCTTGGAATGTAGGCTTTCACGGCCAGCATTGATAGGATGCGTATACTAGCAAGATACTACAACAACACAACGTGGAGACAATTTTCACTCCTACTAGGCAGACTCGTAACTGCTTACGGTCTGTCAAGGACAAACATAACCGACTTTCATCAGCTGGAGTATACAGAATCCCGTGTTCCTGTGGGTCAGTGTACATAGGTACAACACAGCGTAGCTTCAAGACCCGAATCACAGAGCATAGAAGGAACTGCCGTCTAGGTTACGTGGACAAGTGGCCGTAGCCGAGCATGCTTTTAATGATGGGGATCACAACATCAGGTTCCAGGACACCGACATCCTAAGCAGTACGCCACACTTCTATGCCAGTTACATCGGGAAGCTATTGAGATTCATAAACACAAAAAGAACTTTAACCGCAAGGAGGAAGGACTCAAGGTCAACAAAGCTTGGTATCCGGCCCTCAGAAGCACAAACATCAAACCCTTTCTCCGACAATTAGACACTATGACAAACAATCAAAGCACCGAAGCCACTGGTGTGGACCGCGGCGACGACAAGCAACAACAGCCCCACACCTCAAATATCGACGTGCTACCAGTCTGATACACACAGCAGATCTCTGCACACACGTGTACCACGCCACTGAAGATATCCACGGAGTAGTGGACGAAACATTTGGTTGTAACACCGACAAACTGATGCATATTGTTTATATTCACATGAAATAATTGAAACATAACGAAATATTTTTCCTTTTTGTCATATTTTCCCGATTTTTAGCACATAAAAATAAAAATATAAATATAAATATCTAAAAATTCGAGTCCTAATAATAATGATGACTTGCTCGCAATTAACCATCAGTTGAGTGCTGTTGTCGCATAAGCCATCATGCTGGAGAGTCAGGTTTGAGGCAGAACTATAAAACTTGAGTAATTAGAGCATAATATATATTGGAGACAAACATAATTAGTGCCTTCGACACTCAATTAGCTATATTTTCTGACAAACGTTTGGAACACCTGGTGTAGTGTGGCAACATTGGTATTATCGCCGCGCTCTCATGCTTAACATGTCGGCATCATACAATAACGTGCGGTGTGCTTTTAAAACATAATTTTTACCATAGAATAACTCTTCTCGGGTTCTCAGCCAGGTGAGTTGGAGATCTGCTTCCAAGCTTTCAACGGCTAGCTCTGCCATCTTCTTCAGGGACTTCGTCAGACTTCATCAGATGGCAGAGCTAGCCATCGAAAGCTTGGCAGCTAATCTCCAACTCACCTGGCTGAGAACCCAAGAATTGTTATTCTATATCAAACGCCGGGAAAGCCTCAAGTCATACATAATTTTTACCGACTGATTGTTGCTCTGTAGGTTTCACTCTAAGCGTCATGTTGTCATGTCTACTTCCTCGATAAGAATAAGCACTAGTTTGTTATATTGTTAAAAGGCTATTATTATTATTATTATTATTATTATTATTGTAATTAGTATTATTATTTCATATACAAGTACGTTAACATTCTTAACTCTTAATAACAACTCTTTAATAATAATTTTTAATCACATACCTTAATGTTCGTCCTCAGCACAAGACATTGCAACCTCGGTTTTAGTCCACGTGGATTAGACAAGTGGGTGTCATTTAATAATGGAAGCAGCTTATTGGTTGCAATATTGAAATTGAGGCGAGTAATTGGAGCGGCGACATAGGAAATTGAAAACAATAATGCAATTAAATTTCAAAGACCTGCCGAATATTATGCACGAGGCCACTCAAAGACCTGCCGAATGTTAACCATGAGAGCACGGCAGTAATACCGCTAAGTAAAATTCCTTTTTAAATTTTATTAATTCTGTTCTGTGCGTGCGCTTATTTTATAGATGGAACTTTTTTTTTATTCTTCATATACTATAATCTAGGATCTGACCCTATCGCTTGCTGGAAGCCAATGTGTGGGAACTATGTGGACACCTGTATCACACTGAACACTGGCTCTGCGAAAAAAAAATGAAATTTCGATTGAAGATTCAATATGTTCGCGCCACTGTAAAGGAATTTTTCACAATTTTATCACTGCCACAACACACTTAATTTCTTACTGTATTATATAATATATTATATAAGTATGGATATATGCGGGCATATAACTCTCCTAGTGATCACAATTAATTTTCACTACTCCATACTATAAATCCAAACGATTTTCAAGGTATTTTAGGAATGTTTTCTAGTGGCGCATGCATATTGAACCTTTACAGAATTCCGTAAAATTAATATGAGAAAGTGTATGCTCATATTTTATATAAGAGAAATGTAATAAATAAAAGTTCTTAAACAGAGTTCACCACATGTTTTGATATAGTAACAAGATCCTCTCACATTTTATTTGTTTTATTGTGTAATCGGGCATGAAATGTGACGTAGGATTTGGAAGAAAAATATTTGTTGCATTGCTTACACTGATATGGCTTTTCTCCAGTGTGAGTTCTTATATGTTTTCTTAGAACACTGCCATCTGAAAAACGTCTATTGCAATACTGACATTGGTAGGGTTTTTCGCCAGTGTGCGTTCTAGAATGTTTCACAAGGGCACTCGAATGACAGAACGATTTATCACAACGATCACATTTGTATGGATTTTCACCAGTATGTGTCCGTGAATGAACTACGAGGTTAGTGGCCAAAGAGAATCGTTTTTTGCAATACTCACACTCGTATGGCTTTTCACCGGAATGTGTTTGTGTATGTATTAATAATGAATTATTGTATGAAAATTTTTTACCGCATAATTCGCAGCTGTACGGTTTTTCACCGGTATGGATTCGCACATGTCTTTTTAGACCTTCTTTTCTAGCGAAAAATTTACTGCATTGGTTACAAGAGTACTGCTTGTCTCCTGCAATAGCTTTCATTTTTAGGTCTTCATCATTGCACTTTTTACACAAAAAATTCACTGTCTCACTGTATATAAAAAATTTCTCACATCTGTCACATTTCAGGACATTCTTGTCTTCGCTGGAAGAATTTGCAAGCTTCATCTCTTCTGGTAACCTTCCGTCTACAAATTTCACTTCTTTCTCTCTTGCACTGTTTGAAATGCTCTGTTGATAAGGCAACGCAGCCCTGCAAAAAACAGATTGTAATTACTTTTAATTTTTTCTGATGAATGAGATAATTTTCGAATCAACAAGAAAAAGATAAAAATGAAAACATCAGCAAAATACACACTAATAATAATAATCATCCGTGGCGCTACAGCCCATGAAGGGCCAAGACCTACCAGCCGGCTGTTGGCCTCACAACCCACATGCCGAAGCAGAGGTGGACGATCATCCAACCAGAATGGAGGTATCGTGTGGTTAGCACGATGAGCCCCCCAGCCGTTATAGCTGGTTTGCGTAACCGGATTTCGCTACCTATCGTAGCTCCCCAAGTGCATCACGATGCTGGGTGGGCACCGGTCTCATACACTGGCCGAAATTTCATGAGAAAATTTCTTCCCCCATGGGGACTCGAACCAGCGCGCATTCCGTAACGCGAGTCCTAGGCAGGATGCCTTGGACCGCGACGCCACGGCGCGGGACAAAATACACACTATATAGCCATAAATCTAATCTGAGACAAACGCTAATAAGAAAGTTCAACAACCAACAAATTTATCCAAATGCCATCTGCTGCAAAAAACAGGAAGTCATCAAGTCCACATGTGCGTCTCGTCTGGCCTGGCAGACTAAACAAATGAATTCATCATCACGAAAATGTCAGCAACAATGAATGGAATAACATAAAAATTAACAACAATTGAACATCTGCTGAAAATCACGAGGAATGGAATTATGGCGTCACCACAAGAACTTGGCGAGGTCTGCAGTAAACACCACTTACAAGGAGAGGACACGCTCTGTATATCACAGAATTAAATCAGATCTTGTGACATGAAAGTGCAAGAGACACTGTTTAAAGTCATACCTGGTATGGGTGGCCAATGACCCCTCGTTTTGGAAATATTGACTATTGTTTGTGACATACTTCCGTTAGGTACCTAATAGGGAAGCATTAGACTGTATAAGGGCGTAGCTCATGTGGTTGGGTGCTGAGTTGTCATCCAGGCAACCCGAGTTCGAATCCTAATACCTTCTGATTTTTTAAAGCTTGATATTATTATTATTATTATTATTATTATTATTATTATTATTATTATTATTATTATTATTATTATTATTATTATTCACGTTGAGTTGTCAGTTCCTATATTCAAAGCCATGTTGAAATATGCTGGTATGCATCAAAATTAATAAACGAACGAGAAATGTTTGTGAATGTGAAGGATATCTGTTTCACGGCAGAAGTGCGGAAAAATGTGTGTGACTGTGGACAACCTTCTTTTATTTGCTGTGCATGGTGCAGGAAATATGTATGTTTGTGTGTTTTTATGACATCATAATGAATCGGGTACAAAATGAAATGGAATAGCTGCTACAGAAATAGAACAGATGCCGGTGACACATCTTACCTTCCTACGTGAGCAGTATTTCATTGTTTATCCTTTACAATACAATGTTAGTTAATTAGTAATTTGTTTAAAACATGATGAAGCATTCAATACATTGAGAAATATGATATAGGTATGTAAATAGATAACTGTGATCACAATATTAATCATTATTAAAAGAAAAAAATATAGAAACAGTTAAGATTCGAACTCAGGTTGCCTGGATAACAGCTCAGCATCCAACCATATGGGCTATGCTGTTACACAGTCTAATGCTTCCCTATTAGGCACCTAACGGAAGTATGTCACAAACAATAGCCAATATTTCCAAAACGAGGGGTCATTGGCCACCCATACCAGGTATGACTTTAAACAGTACGTCTTGTACTTTCATCTCACACAATCTTATTCCATTCGGTGATATACAGAGCATGTCCTCTCCTTGTGAGATACATTTATTAATATTTAGTTATTGAGTTATCAAACTCTTAACAGAATAGTTCATGTCGGACACCATGTATTTTAAGACTTACTTACTTAGTGGCTTTTAAGGAACCTGGAGGTTTATTGCCACCCGCCATTGGTCCCTATCCTGAGCAAAATTAATCCAGTCTCTACCATCATATCCCACTTCCCTCAAATCCATTTTAATATTATCCTCCCATCTTGTATTTTAAGACAGCAACTCAAAATTAAAACATTTGAACTACATGGAAAAGATGAACTTAAAAGTAATAGCTTGCACTACCATTCCATAGAATCTTGAGGACAGAACAAACTGCATTATTGCTGGTTTTTTTTTTTTTTTTTACATTATGAACAAAAGAGAGCGAGCTCAAAAACTCCCCAAGTCACCTTCTTTTTCGAAATGTGTCTTTTTTATTGAAATGTAGTGATTTGGACACATTTCATCCAGTTCTGGAAAGAAGTGTCCAAGTCTACGCTCCTAACATATTTGGACAGCCTTAAAATATTCAGTCATTTCAATATAATTCCAAGTCCAGGACATGGTAGGCTCAAGAAAATGGAACAAATGTTCCCAGTTCGAGGACATTCTTTCCTACCTTGTGACTAGCATTTTGCGGTCATTGAAAAAATGAAAAGAAATGTTGAGTCCATGGAAATGTATCAAGGATGGATTTAGTTGAAGAGAAAAATTCCCTGTTTATTCTGTAAAAGGTAATGAAATAATTGATTTTCAGAATGAATTTAAAATAGTTTTAAGAGCAGTGTCAGAGTATTGAAACTTAATTCAGGACCTGTAATTCGCTCCCAGAAAGCTTACAAAGGTCAGATTCCTATAAATGAAAAGAAATTGAATTGTGTGAAATCTTTGATGAAATTCTTACATAATGATGCTGTGAACTGCATTCAGTCACTTGTTGGTACTAGTGGTAATGTTAATGAGGATGGAGATTATGACCATGAATGTCAGTTTATAGGCTTCATGTAATTCTTTACCCTTATACACCTAATTACCCTCTCTTCAATGCTTCATAAAGAAGTGAGTGATTTCAAATGTGTCTCGTGTCCAAAACCTTCAAATGTCGTTTAACAAGTCCTTAATGCACAAATTGATATAAAAACTTATGGAGCAATTGATATGATATCATTTTAAAACATTATACTTGAAAAATTAAGTTTGTTTTAAAAAATATAGATGTATACAGTTTTTTTAATTCCTGAAAATTTTACTTCTCTGAACTTGAACTCACGATATCAAATTTTAAAAGAACTTAGGCTTTAAGATTGATTGCAGATCTGACAATGATATAAATGATTGTGTAGATTGTAAGAAAATCTGTAGACGAAATTGTAACTACTGTTCTCAATAATTGCACCACACATATATATATATATATATATATATATGTACTATGTGTGTGTGCATGTGTTATGAGTCCTGTTAATTTCCTTTTGTGTACAATACACACACATATTAATTGTATAATTTCTAAATATTGAGTGTATCTCTGTTAATTGCTGATTAACTTAACACCAAATATTGTGAATATAGAGTCCCAAGAGGCTAACTCTGTTGAGAGGTAGTTTAATAAATAAATAATAGAAAAATTAAATACAGGCAGAGAATGACACAAAAATAAACTATGGTTCTGGAGTAATGTTTAGCATGAAACTAACGGGCCCAGGTTCAAATCCTGGATGGAACAAGTAACCTGCTTGAGGTTTTTATCTGGGGTTTTCCCTCAACCCATTAGCCTAAGAGCAAATGTTAGTTAACTTTTGGCACTGGTCCCTGGACTAATTTCGCTGGCATTATCACTTTCATCTCATTCAGATGCTAGATAACCTTAGCAGTTGATAAAGCATTGTAGAATAAACTACCAAAAAACTAAATAAAATATTATGTTGTGGCTACATTTCTCTGTTGTATCATCAACATTCCTACCTCAATAAACTAATATTAGCTTCGGTTTTCCTATGTTTTCCAATTTCCCCATTTACTGCCAATCACCTCCAATTCTTTTCCACAGAGCTTTTTGAGAATTCCATGTTCTGAGCTTCATTTTGGTCTCGCCCTCTGGTTTTACAATAGAAAAATCTCCTTTTTTTTAAGTGGTCCTTCATTCTTGTCACCTGACCAGTTCATTATACACAAAACTAAAGAACTAAATTAGACTAACAAACTTTGGGATCGGATACATAATCTCTTCATTCATTCAGAGTTCTGCCCAAGGGCAGGTCTTTCATTGCAAACCCAGCATTCTCCAGTCTTTCCTATTTTCTGCCTTCCTCTTAGTCTCCTCATATGATCCATATATCTTAATGTCGTCTATCATCTGGTATCTTCTTCTGCCCGAACTCTTCTCCCGTTCACCATTCCTTCCAGTGCATCCTTCAGTAGGCAGTTTCTTCTCAGCCAATTCCTTTTCCTCTTCCTGATCAGTTTCAGCATCATTCTTTCTTCACCCACTCTTTCCAACACAGCTTCATTTCTTACTCTTATACAACACTTTTTGTTGAAGGATTATTACATACACCTTCATCCTTAAAACATTTGTAAGTGTAATAAATTTTATTACCCCATACCCTTAATTCCTATTTTGGAGGGGAAAAAATGCCTACAGAGTATTTTTTTTTTTAATTGTGGAACTTAAAAATTTTCGTTTTACTACTTGTACCAAACTATTTAAAAAAAATTGCTCCAACGTTTTTAATAATTGGTACTACTTTTTTTTTTTGTCTTAAATGAAATGTTTTTCTTTTTGTGTTTCATTTCTGTAAAGATAGGTTAAAGATTGAGGTACAGTTTGTTGCTTTCACTAAGAAAAATGGCCATACAACATTTCATGAAATGTTCTAATTATAATTAATTGTGGAAGATGTGATGTAAGTAGTTTTCAACAACAGTTTTGAGAAAACGAGCAATAAAATTACAGATTGCTGGCTGAACTGTGTTTGCATGGCATGACATTTCAACGCATAACTTGGTCTACTTTACGGACATCTTAACACAGATATAAAGCTAGAGTTCATATTAAATTAATATAATAAAAATGAACATTGAATTTTCTCTTTTTTCCCCTTTGAAGGTGTAACACCTTTATTAAAAAATGGGATGTGATGTTTTGTTTCAGTTTTTAGGTCATTAACTTGTAGTAGTGCACCGTAACTGTTATAAATGTTCACGACAATAAATATCACATTACGTTGTTTTGCAAGTTAATAATCTAAATAAATAAAATTATTATTATTATTACTGCAGTGTTAAATTAACAGTCTGTACCCAAAACACTGCACCCCATTTGTTCCTTAAAAATGTGTTTAAAAAAGGTTATCTATTCGATCCTTAAGGTTGTCAGTCCAATTTAGAGACACCCTATATAGATACTGTATTACCTCCATTACTTCCCATCCAATTCCTGTGTTATACGAGTACGTATAGTACATTAT
Source organism: Periplaneta americana (assembly GCF_040183065.1). Taxonomy (NCBI): domain Eukaryota; kingdom Metazoa; phylum Arthropoda; class Insecta; order Blattodea; family Blattidae; genus Periplaneta; species Periplaneta americana. The sequence goes on along the minus strand of NW_027185572.1, from coordinate 3,942 downwards.
TTTACTGAAAAATAATTTTAGTCATTTTCTGTATTGGTCATATGCTGTTAGTAATTAAGGTACATTCAAAGGGAGCTCGCCTGCTGGAGTAAACAGTCTTTTATTTCTGCCTATCAGTGTTCAATGATTTGTCCGATATTAAAATTAAGCTTGAAGAGGACAGAACACTTTTGTTGTACCCTATTTTCAACTTTTAAAGTATTTTATTTTTCCTAAAGTTACAGCATACCCTTATCCTGGAGACATAAGCACGGTTCTTTCTTTTTCTACAAGGATTTATTACCATTTTACTCACCCCAAAACACCGAGATTATCTTCCATTATTTCTTCTTCAGCAACTTCCTTCTTAACTTCAGGCAAATAGTCTGACTCTGCCTGTAATAAGAACAGTGACAATATATAGGTACATTATCTTCATTCTAGCAATCATTATTATTATTATTATTATTATTATTATTATTATTATTATTATTATTATTAGTTATATTACCGGTTGATCTGTATGCTGTGAAACTTGGACTCTCACTTTGAGAGAGGAACAGAGATTGAGGGTTTCTGAGAATAAGATTCTTAGGGAAATATTTGGGGCTAAAAGGGATGAAGTTACAGGAGAATGGAGAAAGTTACACAACGCAGAACTGCACGCATTGTATTCTTCACCTGACATAATTAGGAACATTAAATCCAGACGTTTGAGATGGGCAGGGCATGTAGCACGTATGGGTGAATCCAGAAATGCATATAGAGTGTTAGTTGGGAGGCCAGAGGGAAAAAGACCTTTGAGGAGGCCGAGACGTAGATGGGAAGATAATATTAAAATGTATTTGAAGGAGGTGGGATATGATGGTAGAGACTGGATTAATCTTGCACAGGATAGGGACCAATGGCGGGCTTATGTGAGGGCGGCAATGAATCTCAGGGTTCCTTAAAAGCCATAAGTAAGTAAGTAAGTATTATTATTATTATTATTATTATTATTATTATTATTCTATAAAAATCACATCTAGTAACAAACTATCACAATTAGTTTCAGAAAGGAACCACTCTGTAAAAACAAAAACGACTTACGTAATGAGTACCGGGGACTAGGAACCTACCAAATATTAAATCACTAATTTCCACTGATTAGCTTCTGAGGAGTTCAAATAAAACAAACAATATTCTTTACATAAATATCTTCCTTTTTGGTTCTTTCCTGAGATGGTTCTTTGGACGTTTACATAACCAATACACTAACTCACCTCAGTTTCAGTGTTCACCGCTACAAATATGAAGGGCACTGCAGCTGCTTCCTCCTCCTTCACCTCCTCCTCCTCCTCCTCCTCCTCCTCCTTGAATTCATTGTGTGATTTAGATTCATTTGCAACTTCTCCAAAAATGCTGGACTGTGTTTGTAATCCGTCGACTGCCAAGGGCTCCACTTTTATAACCTCCATCTTGACCTACACACAAGAATTCACAACACTATGAACACAAGCATATGTACAGTAGTGGCAAAAAAAACCGGACCGACCCTTGTAGCTGATTTCAGAGTCTTGTTCACTCCAGAGCACAATAGACTGATAACTAAGACTTTCGTGGTTCGAATCCTGCCTGGGAAGGAAACTTTTTTTTGTTGAATAATTTCAAGGGAAAAATTGTTCCGGGGCCGGGTATCGATCCCGAGACCTCTGGTTGAACGTACCAGCGCTCTGCCAACTGAGCTACCCGGGAACTCCACCCGACACCATCTCAATTTTTCCCTTTATATCTACACAACTCGCGTGGGCTGACGAAACGCCAGAGACCCACAACGAGTGCACACAATCTGTGTGACTTGGAATTGTGGTTTTCTGTTAACGTACACAGTGACTTATATATTATGCAAATCTAGTCTTTCAGGTAAAGCTCCCTGTAAAGCAGATTTGAATAATTTCAAGGGAAAAATTGTCCCAGGGCTGGGTATCGATCTCGGGACCTCTGGTTGAACGTACCAGCGCTCTGCCAACTGAGCTACCCGGGAACTCCACCCGACACCGTCTCAATTTTTCCCTTTATATCCACACAACTCGCGTGGGCTGACGAAACGCCAGAGACCTACATTGAGTGCACACAATCTCTGTGAGACTTGGAATTGTGGTTTTCTGTTAACGTACACAATACTTTTCTATTGCTGGTAAAATTCATGTTCTGGGAATAATAAGTTAATTAAGTAGTAAAATATCGCTGCAATCAAAAAGTATTGGGAATAAATTTGAATAAGGAACAAAAAAAAAAGTTTCCTTTCCAGGCAGGATTCGAACCACAAAAGTCTTAGTTACCAGTCTATCGGGCTCTGGAGTGAACAAGGCTCTGAAGTCAGCTACAAGGGTCGATCCGGTTTTTTTTGCCACTACTGTATACAAGTACATCCGTGAATAATGAAAATAAGGACCACGTGCAATATTTTATTTGCTCAGAATATTACTTATCACCAGAAAGTACATGTAATTCCACTATCAATACAAGCCAAGCCATTTATAACAAAGGACAATATAAACAGAATCACAACAGTAGTACGTGGCCTACTGATATACTCAAAGATCCTACACATGTGCATTGGCCTAGATGTTGAAGCTACAGTATCAGAACCATCTTCAGTTACGGGCCAGAGCATGGATATGTTTGGCAACACTGAGTGGAGGCGAAATAGGGCACAATTTTTGACAGTATAGTGCTTTGATTTCGTTGTCGTGTACATTTTCGACATTAATTTATACAAAAGTACGTGGATATCATCAAAATTCAGAACACTGATGTATGTAATTTATTACGGAATCCGAAATGTATTTTATTTGAGTTTCAGGTACCACACAAATACTTACATATAAAGAATGTGCATGAAAATAACTTTAAAAAATTAAAAGTATACGTGTTTTTTATTTATGGTGTAAGAACAAATAAATAAATACATAAAGAAATGTTATCTTGTACAAAAAATAAATAATTAAATAAAGCTGTAACAATGTGCCAGAGAATCAGTCCCATTCCGAGGCTTATTGTTAGGTTTCGTAACAAGCTGTCTTTTACGGTGATGGGTTGTTAGGCCTTCGCCCTACCCCCAAGCTGGAGGACCACGGCTGTCCACGACTGCTTATTCAATATATTCGCAGCTATCCTCCATATCTGGAGGCCGTCAGAATTTGTAAAACAGTTATATTACCAGTTGTTCTGTATTGTTGTGAAACTTGGACTCTCACCTTGAGAGAGGAACAGAGATTAAGGATGTTTGAGAATAAGGTGCTTAGGAAAATATTTGGGGCTAAGAGGGATGAAGTTACAGGAGAATGGAGAAAGTTGCACAACGCAGAACTGCACGCATTGTATTCTTCACCTGACATAATTAGGAACATTAAATCCAGACATTTGAGATGAGCAGGGCATGTAGCACGTATGGGCGAATCCAGAAATGCATATAGAGTGTTAGTTGGGATGCCAGAGGGAAAAAGACCTTTGGGGAGGCCGAAACGTAGATGGGAGGATAATATTAAAATAGATTTGAGGGAAGTGGGATATGATGGTAGAGACTGGATTAATCTTGCTCAGGATAGGGACCGATGGCAGGCTTATGTGAGGGCGGGTTCCTTAAAAGCCAGTAAGTAAGTAAGTAAGTAAGTAATAATGATACACTTTCACAGTACTCTATTTCAATCAATTAATCAGTATGTAGCTAGTAAATTAACAATGGTTTGCTGCTTTACGTTGTTTTCTCTCTAACATGAAAGGTCTAGGATATCATGTACATTTTAATCTCATACAATTATCTGTAGTGCTTTTCTATCAATATTTCAGATGCCTAGGAAGCCAGTTTTAGTTTGAACCTGGCCAGTCACCATAACAATACTGTTCTCCTAAATTATTTGTTATACACTTTTTAAAATGTAATTTTAAATAAATATAACTACAGAAGACAAATCAAGAATT
>NW_027185571.1:0-20000 GCF_040183065.1 Periplaneta americana | reverse complement strand
AGCCAATTTCTTCCAAATTTATAAAACAGAATTACTGAACAGTAGTGGCGGCCCATTATTAACTTCCCCTTCATGATCCTGTGACTCAACGTGTCGAAGGGGTGGCAAGGAAATGTGCCGGAATTACGAAGTTCGCTGTATAGTACGTAATGGTTTGTGTAACTTTTTTGTGAGAATTTTATAAAATTGAAATCTGTCAAATTGGCAATGTTTGTTCATATGTATTACTACTCGGGATGTAACTGAATATAATTTATTCTAGGACTGTGAATGTGGTCCAAAATTGGAGTTGTGGTTTCACTTTAGACATAGCCTACATGCGAATGCATCCATAAATTGTCTACAAACAATTTACATCACAATTCATTGTATATTTTGCGCGACTTTCGTTAAATGCTGTTTTTTGTAGGATATTTGATATGGTTCTTAATATGTATAAACCGAAAACGAATTCTCTCTAAATTCGTGTTGAGGCACATTTTCTTGGCGAAACAGGATCGATCTGCCCATAGCGAACTTCTATTGCAAATTTATGCCTTATTTCGATATTGTTTCAGGTACGTTGTAGATTGGTGATGTAATGCTGAGGATCATAGTGTGCAGGTGCATCGTAACCACTAAATGGTTTTAAACACCAACTGGACAGTGTTAGTAAGTTTTTATAATTCCCATTTTTACACGAGCTACTATATTGTCTAGCATTATTGGTAATTTTATTTTGTTTGACTCAATTTATTTTGAAGTACTGAAAATATTTCTAGGACATTATATTCAAACTAAAAATAGCGAAATGTTAACTTATAGTTGCGGCCTGATAAGTTAGAAGACTAAATTTCCTCCATGAATTTTTGTTCTGTTGAATTCCAGGTCATATTGAAAACTGTTAAGTGGTTCACGGATTAAAATTGTAAGAGTAACATTTAAATTACTTTCATTGAAATTATATTTAAGACATTCGGTCATACGAAATGGTTCTTTTATAGAAGCAAATTCAGATTTAGTGACCTACTTTTGGGAAATTGTACTATTATCAAGGGGGAGGGGAATGTGGTTTTTAGTGAACAAAATAATGAATTAGTAACTTGTTGAAATTTTGGACAAAGTTTATTTGCTCGACATTGTTGATAGGCTATTGCTTGCTCCACTCGGATTTTTTGCTGAAATGGTATAAATCTTCTAGTCTTTAATTTTTAATTTTTTTATTGTATCTAAAAATTTCGAGAACTCTATTTTTTAACAAAGTTTTGCATGATTGACTTCTTAGGTCTAGTGAACAAAAGTGGATACTGGCGTTGCTCGAACTACTTTTTGAATGATCTGTAGTTACTATGCATGAAGAGACGTCTCTTTCTAGGGTTTTGAAGTTAACGATTTTTGCTGTCTTAAGTGCTAATTTTGACTACATCTTAGTCACATTTCTAAGTAACTTGATTACTTCTGGATGTTTATGGTTTGGACAATGTTCAAAAGTAAAAATTGTTGATTTATTTCACTCTTATTTTTAATAAGTTGCAGTATTATTCATTTCGTGTGCAGTGTACTGACGTTTGGTTTCAAATTTCTTTAGATGGAGCTCCCGACCGAAGTGAAACCCCCTACACTCAACGTACCAGCTAACTGGAAGAATATTGCTTTCCTGTGAAAGCCATTCTCTACACCAGGATAGCTCTAATAGGTACTTCAGCTGCAACTTTAATTTGGTGAGAGACTTGGTTAGTTCTCTCATGTCCTTTCCTTTAATTTAAGACAGTTTCGAGGGAACTATCTGATAAAATGAACAGGAGTTTGTGGGATGTAAATATATTCAATATGATTGTTGTTTATGAACATTGTTTCAAGAGATGTATACTTTCCTAACATATCGCTAGTTGCACTCATTAGTGTTAAGGGGACAAGGTAACCTACTCAGAATCGTAAAAAAAATTGAATTTTTTGTTTTTAACAAATTCTCTAGATCTTCCTGATCAAGAATATGTAGTTTCGTAATGTTGCGGTGTGTCTAACCTACAAAAAAGTTTTTAATTGAAGCGGGCGTTCCATTAAATCAGTAGTGCCATGCCCCTTCATTGAAATGTGAATATTTCTTCCTATGATAGCCTTTTCGGGAAAGATAGTTTCTTTGTAGCACAGCTATTTCCAGCCCTGTTGCTCTACTTGAAATGAATGCAATGGCTTCTTGGTTTTACATTTTCAAGTAAATAAGTTTATTTGGTGTTAGTTATTTATTCAGTGTTATATAATTCGTGTTTTTGATCACAATGTATTTAAAATGGTAGAAGTAATAGCTATTGTAAGAACGTAAATTTCGTGGTAATCGGTACACTAAGAAGAATAATGAACATAACCTCCAAACCACATGGAGAGGAAACTCTGCCCTTCAGTGTCAACTTCCTCCAAGAGAAAATTTCCATACCTACATGAAAGTGAAAACGTTGTGCTGGATGTAAATATCAGTAGTAATAGTGTTGTAAATAACAATAATGATTTAGACCTAAACAGTAGTGGTAATATAATTAGTGTATATTTGTAAGTCTGAAATTGATGTTAATTTTTAAACGCTGTTTTCATAAAACAATTTTTTAAGTATATGCATCTGTATCTCGGAAACTACTAGTGTTGCAGAGATGAAATTTTGCACTCATTGTACATCATATGACTTAATGGTAGCACTTTTACATTATGTATTAAGATTTAGATATATTTGTGTTGAAAATTTCAGGTTTTTTTAAATCGATAAAATCTAGCTAGATTTATAATTTTGCTAGTGAACGTAGATAAGTATATTGCAAATACGTATGAAAAATTTCAGCCATGTAGATTAACAAATTTTCAAGAAAGATACACGAATTTAACAATTTATTTTTGTTTTATTTTCCTTCTTTCATTTGAATGCAATTCTTAAACTGAATTATAGCAGTTAATATAACTAACCACCAATATAATCCTAACAGCATATAGAGTAACATGTAAAAATTCGAAAATAAATACTTTCGCAGAAATACACTTAAAATCAGCATTGCACACATGAAAACACCTAGACTACCCTGTCCCCTTAACTGAACGATTTCTTTACTTGTACAGAAAACCGTATTTTTTCACTTCGCTTCTCAACTTATAATACTTTTCTGTTCAAATTTTTAATCAGCTCTTAGTGTAAATCGATGATAGAAACCGCAACGCTACAAACACGCCCTCGGGTGTCGCGCTCGTAGGTACTGTTCAAGCACAGACGATTGTTGAACTATTGTGTAAAGCATTTATTTTAATGTAAGACTCTAAATACTGCACGAAGTTAAACGGGTTATTGAAACCACCGACTTGTTTATTGCATCAGTTAAGGAATGTGATTTGATCAAACTTCTTCGCCGATCACTCTATTTAAAAAGATTGACAAAATTCTCTTCAGATTAGGGCTGTTAAGCCAGGCGATAATTGTGAAAATAAATTCATAACGGCTAATGCAACAATATAATTTTCTTTGTTCATGATATCCTCTTTCTACTCTTTAAATTATGTACTGAAAATTCTGATATAGCTTTAAATCTTGGATAGAAAAAACTGAACTTTTTCTACATTTGACTCTCTTATGGTAAAAACTGTCGTAACTTGAAAGGAGGTAAAATCACTAATCTGATGGTAATATTTCAGGAAAGCTACGAAGATCCTGGTTCCTCGACAGCCAGGTAATGGCATATCAGAAAGTTGCAGCTCGTGTCGCCATGTGCGGTAACATAGGAATGTGGAACAACTTGCGTGGAACAAATTGGAACAAGAGGAAATGTGGGGTTTTCTTCAGTGTGGCAATGCAGTGTGAACTGCAGGAAAACTGTCCTAGGTTTTCCTGTGACATGTAAACATTGTAATTTTAAGAAAATAAATCTGTTTATGCTTTAATCTTGTTTGAATTTTTGTGTATCGAGATAAAAAAAAAGCTTTCAAATTTTCCAGAATTCATAAATCTTTAAACAGTAAGGGTAGATTCCACCAAGCTTATTTAACTGTCGCTTAAAATGTTTGACACTTAAAGGGACAATGCACTTCACCAATACAAATTGGTCTTTAAGCTCTCATTAAACTACATTTAAGTTAATTTGTAAATATTTAGTAATTTAAATAATTCTGCATTGACAATTTCATCATGATGAGAACGATGGACTTTATTTGAACATGATTTCTTACCAGGACGGGCGAGGATAATTTCCGAAAGCGAAGATTATTGTAATACAAAGGACGAGAAAGATTAGCAAATGCAGTTTAGGCTAAGCAAAACATAAGTATTATATGTTTTGAATAGTACAGAAGACTATTTAGAATTTCCAACTGATAGTTGAGTACCTGCTTCATAACAGTCCACACCTGTGGAGTAACGGTCAGCGCGTCTGGCCGCGAAACCAGGTGGCCCGGGTTCGAATCCCGGTCGGGGCAAGTTACCTGATTGTTTTTTTCCGGGGTTTTCCCTCAACCCAATACGAGCAAATGCTGGGTAACTTTCGGTGCTGGACCCCGGACTCATTTCACCGGCATTATCACCTTCATTTCATTCAGACGCTAAATAACCTAGATGTTGATACAGCGTCGTAAAATAACCCAATAAAATAAAACTTCATAACATTAAGTGATAAATTTATTGAAGAAACGTTTAATCGATCTTCGGTTGCCTAAAATACAACTAATAAGAGCAATAAATTTATTATGTAAACCTAATATTACATTTGAAGGCACTGGAATGGCGCAAATCCATGAAGTCTCTCCATTTTGTTATTGCATGATATTTTTTTATATCTACTTTTATATTATTCCGTATTGTCTTCAATATTGCTGAAGACATTCGCATGAGGATTTTTGCATTGAAATCTATTTCTACTTCCAATCTTTCCTAAATTCTGCGCATCCTTTTTTGTTTTCGATTTTAATAGGTTTGTCATTTTGTCTTAATATAACAAATGAACACTACAGGTCACTACTTGCATTAAGGCAAATGACCTTCGAAATTACTACTGTACTATGATTCCGAAGGCCGTGATGACTTAATTCAGAATAAAATTGACTTTATTTTAAATGCGTATTAGTTTTGTGAAATGCAAACGAATTAAATATGATTTAACTTCCGTATTAAAGTTATATCATAATTAACTGTGGGTTAGGAGCATGTTGGTGAAATCTGTACTGAAAGGTTTAAACCCTATATGTGAACGAACTAATTGTAACTATTCTTTTCAAATTCTATTTAGAATTAACCGAAAATATAAACAAAATTGGAATTTTCGAATTATTTACCACAGACTTCCGTTCTGTGCGATAACGCTGTTGCAGTGATCCTAATTCCGCACTCCTAGTAAAATGCATAAACTCGAATGTGCATTTTGAGTTACAACCATAATTGTGAATACTTTTCAGTGCAGCAGATGAAATATTGATGTATGTTTCAGCTTTCACATGGAAAATAGGAGAATCTTAATTTTCCGTATGTTTCCTTGTCCTTGTTCAAAGGTTTCAATTTCCTGGGAAATGACTCATTCAGTTGCAATATTTTACTGGAGGTGCTTGCGATTTCCTTACACGTCAGACTTGTAGCGAATACAAATGTATTTGGTTGTACGTTCTCTAGTATTTATGCACAAGGATGTTTTGACAATTTTTTCGAGATTCTTCTGTTATGCGAATTTATACATCTTGATTACACAACTTTTAACACTATATCACAGAAATATTCTTGCACAACATAAAACAGACATATAATTATATACTAAACAAAACAAATACGCAGAAAACATATTAGCACAGATACGTACACGACATTCTAACATTACACGAAGGAAACAAGACCGATTCATAAACCTACATCAACACACAAAAAAATACACCCAAAGCTACACTATACATTAGAAACTGAAAGTAACAAATCCATAAATTTCCTAGACATCACAATAACAGAAGTTTAAAACAAACGCACATTCAAAATCTACAGAAAACCCACAACACACACTACACATCCAGTTACCCAACAGAACACAAGCTGCATTCCGAGCAATGTACACAGACTACTCAACATACCAATGAGCCAACGAGACTACAAAGAAGAGTTAAACACAATCAAGTACACAGCACAAGAAGACTGATACAACCCCAAAATAATAGACAACATAATAAGACGAAACAGAATTATGAAAAACATAGAAATGCAACATAAACATAAGAACACAAAAAATACATCACACTAACATACAAAAACAAAACAAAAAAAAAACACAAGATTGCAACCTTATTCAAGAAATTAAATTACAACATTGCACACAGAACACGAAACACGCTACAAAAGCATCTCAACACGCAACACAAATACAACCACATAGGTGTATACAAACTCAAATGCAATACCTACAACAACTTCTACATAAGACAGACAGGCAGATCATTTTAAACACGTTACAAAGAACACATCACAACCATAACCAAATCACAAAACACTTCCACATACGCAGAATACGTCACAAACGCCAACCACAACTACATTAACATAAACAGACATGGAAATTCTACAGCTCCAACCGAAAAGCCAGAAACTAAACATACAAGAACAATACGAAATATAAGGCACACAAAAACACAGCCGCATCAAATCCTCAACACACAATTCAATTCCAGAACACACTTTTTGACTTCACATTACACTACACAAACACATCCCCACAGGAAACGCAATCAGAAGGGGCCAAGACCACCTAGTTATGATAGCCCACAGGCTGAAACTAGTCAAGAATGTAACCTAGTTAACACGTGAAAGCATATACTCGTACATATACTTCATATTCTGAAATGAATTTATAGTTTATTCCAACAATACTTCTTCTGTATGATCTCTGGTTTTTATTGTAATTTCAGTATTAAGCGATGAGAATACTTGAACGTAACCTAGATTAACGGATCTAAGACATGTAGACATGTATTCATAGACATTCTTAGCGCGGGCTTTCGGTGGATGATCAGCGAACTAACGTTTTTTGTATTCATAAACCAGTGTTAGCGATATATGAATCCTGTTTAGCCCGCTCGTAGCCCGGGCTCGCGAAATGTCTATGAATAGCACCCTAAGAGATTGTGTAAAATGTAGGTTTTCAGAATAAAATGTCTCGACAAAAGGTATAAAACTGAATGGGTTGTAATACTTAAAAATCGCCAGGAATTTCTTGAATTGCAACTCAGACATATTTCATGCACAATTTTAGTTGTATTTCTTGAAGTTCCTAAAGTAGAACGTTTCAAGACGCGGACTTGGATGAACAAAGTGTTGGGAGAGTACTTATTACTTACGCAGATCGTTGTAGACTTATGAGACATGAAAAAAGCATACAGGTTGAATGTCGTGTAACTCTGCGCTTCAAATATCTCGACACTCCAGGCGCGTTGTAGACATCAGGTAATTGTAACCACCACCGGTATAAGTGGTTCACTTGTAAGGAGGATAGGGTCGTCTTTAGTTCTCAGGACGTGAAATTGTCCTCGAAGGCGGATGACTAGGTAAGTCAACGATATAAGGATGAAAAAGGTAATGTGGAAACCACTGCATTAAAAATAAAAATGGATTTCCCTAGTACGATCATCATGGCTGAGTTCCATGCAAAAACTTCAGTATCTTGGCAATATGAGAATTGGGAAAAGATACCAGCTACTTCAAAGTATTCTTCAGGGTGAAGTTGAAGAGAGAACAGGTGTCGGCAGAAGAAGAATATCATGGTTGAACTTCGCATCATAGTTCAAGAAATCTCCTACAGAACAGCAGTTAATAAAATTATGATTGCCAACATCAGGAATGGATAGACATCTCAAGAAGAAGAAGAAGAAAAGTAAATATCGACCACCATGATTGGTTAGGTTCAGTATGTTGCAGAAATTAGAGAAAAATTTCATTTTAACGATTGATTACTGAATACAAAGTTCTCATTCAACATTTCTCTTAATTCAGTAGAATTGATATTAGTACTTGATGACTCGTTAAATAAGTAGACCTAATCATTCTGGAATGCTGTGTACTTCATTTTAAAATTTATTCCGTGACAATGCAATGAGATTACGCCCCTATATCGGTATGTTAGAAGTTGTTGGGAAACCGACATTATTTTCGGCGTTACATTAATGCCTGCTTTGAATCAAGTGAAATGAGTGAATTCGCAACGGACATGAAGCGTAGCGTCTTGGTAAGTAACGTTAAGGTGACACTCTATTAAAAGTGACAACTTTTTTCCTACCGGTAATCATTTTTTTCAACCAAATTTTCAGACCACATTTGCTATGTAGAGATCTAACAAAATCCAAATTTTGAACTCCCAAATGTTTTTGGATTTTGTTTTTATATTTTTTCTATTCCTTTTAGAAATATTTTCAAATTCAAGTTTTTAGTAGAAGATCTCAATTTTTAAGCTTCGTGTTTTTGGTTACGTTCTCAAGACACAGAATAGAGAAATATTTCTGCGTCTTCCTTTTATGAAATACGGTATCTCATTTGTTCACTTTAATTTTTTTTCGAAATTTTAAAAATGTTTTTTTCTATAATAACCAGGAAAAAATATTACTAAAATAAACTAGCAGCATTTCTTACAAAATAAATGCGTAGAAATATGCAGCTACCTCATAAATACCTGCAGTCAAATTTGGGTTGTTCGAAGTCAGATATTAATAGCATTGGTTAGCAATGTTGTTAAGCAATATTAAGTAAATTAGATTATTTAAATTAACAGAACTTATTTAATCCCAAGTATGTGTTAGCTGCTGAATTATTAGGTTTTCAGAAAACTTATGAAAAAAAAACTAAAAAAAACAGCAATGTAACCATTAAGTCTAACTTTTATTCAAAAGATATGTCTATTCACAAATAGAATAATCATACAAGCAGAAAACTGTATTTTACAACAAATATTTGAAATAAAGTGAAAAATGTTTCGTGCCTTTAGCTCTTAAAGTATCTAATGTACACTTTTTGGTAGATTAAGTACAGAAATAGATTTACCCTGGACTGAAGAAAATAGTGCTTTCCTGCGTAATACAATATAATGGTGGTACCACTGAGTTACGTAATGATTTCGTGTGAAAATGCCAGAGAAAATCATTGGTTTTTAAGAAATGAAGATGTTTGGGTGGGTTTAAAGTGGTGTGCTACAATTCTCAGATTATTTTTAACGACTTAAATAGGTTTTTTCTTTCGTTTATCGTGTGTAGCAGGATCGAAAGTTCATCATATTTTCAGTTACAATCAATTAATATTATTCTGGATATGTTTGAAATATTTATTGAATATCCTGTTCATTTTAAATGGTGCACTTTTTAAAGTAGAAGAGATTGATATATTGAGGCACCTGTCTCTACTCGGAATTTACTGAAGTAAATGGGGCATACCGTGGAAAACCCAGGCAGGTTGGCCGGTCCGGAATTTAAAAACACGGGAACCGTGAATACGAGTCTCTAGTAGGATTGCCAGAGTAAAAAAATATCAAAGTGGGACATTTTAACGCAGCTGATATTCAGGGGGCTAAATAGTGATGTATTAATTCAGTTTAGCATAAATGTATGTATAGGATAATTAAATAATTACTTTTTCAGTATTTTAATGAATATTTGTTTATCATTGCATTTGTCGTAATTTACAACATAGTGTCATTTAATGTGATAATTTAATATGAAAGAATACATTTTTGTTAAGTAACATTTGGTTTAACATATAAATATCAAAATACAAATCTAAAATTGTAGGATAACTTGTGAAACTAAGAAAAAGAAAACGTGGTTTGATGAAGATTGTTGCATGGTAGTTGAAAGAAGGAAACAGGCAAAATTGAAATTCGTACAGGATGTAGTTGAGGCGAATAGAGATATTTATTTCATTAAAGACGGGAAGCAAGTCATATACTTGGAGATTACTTGAAGAAAAACTGAATGAAGTAGAAATAAATAGTAAGAATAAAAACATTAGAGATTTATATAAGGGCATAAAGGAATTTAAGAATGGATAACAGGAAAGGTTAAATGTGGTCAAGGATGAGAATGGTGATATGCTTGCAGACTCTCATTCAATCCTGGATAGATGGAAAAAACTATTTATACAACTACTAAATGTACATAGGCCAAATAGAAATGATCGGGACGAAATTCAAATACAAACTGCTGAGCCGTTTATACCTGAACCCACACGCTCTGAAGTCGAAATTGGTATAGAAAATCTGAAATAAGTACAAGTCTCCAGGTATCGATTAAATTCCAGAAGAATTAATACAAGAGGGTGGAAGCGCATTATCTAGCGAAATTTATAAACTTGTACTTGCTATTTTGGAAAAAGCAATTGTACCAGAACAATGGAATGAGTCCATAATTGTACCTATTTTTAGGAAGGGGGACAAGACTAACTGTGGTGACTTTCGAGGAATATCACTTTTGTTGACGTCGTACAAAATTTTGTCCAATATTCTTCTGAGAAGATTAACTCCGTATGTAGATGAAATTATTGGGATCATCAGTGTGGTTTTAGGCGTAATAGATCAACTATTGATCAGATTTTTTCTATTCGGCAGATATTGGAGAAAAAATGGAAGTGTAAGGGTACAGTACATCAGTTATTCATAGATTTCAAAAAGGCATGTGACTCCGTTAAGAGGGAAGTTTTGTATAATATTCTTATAGAAGTTGGTATTCCCAAGAAACTAGTTCGATTAATTAAAATGTGTCTCAATGAAACATAAGCAGTGTCCGTATATGCCAGTTTCTGTTGGATGCTTTTTCCAATCCACTGCGGGCAAAAGCAAGAAGATGCACTATCACCTTTACTTTTTAACTTCGCTCTAGAATAAGTCATTAGAAAAGTTCAGGATAACAGAAATGGTTTGAAATTGAACGAGTTACATCAGCTTCTTGTCTAGCGGATGACATGAATATGTTAGGAGAAAACACACAAACGATTAAGGAAAACACGAACATTTTATTTGATGCAAGTAAATCCCGAAAATACAAAGTAAATGATTCTGTTTCGTGACCAGAATCTTGTACGAAAAGAAATATATAAAAATAGAAAATTTATTCTTCGGAGAGGTGGAAAAATTCAAATATCTTGGAGCAACAGTAACAAAAAAATGATACTCGGGTGGAAATTAAACGCAGAATAAATATGGGAATATACAGTGGGTGATCAAATTATTAGGGACACTTGGTAAAAGTAGGAATTTCATCTTCAAATTCACATAAAACACAAGTAATTTGGATTTTCTTAACTGTAAAAGCTTTATTACTCTAAATAGTGTTTTATAAACAATATTATTACGCATTTAATTGTGTAATAATGAATATGGAATGAAATAAACAAGAAAACTAATATTTTGTCACACATCCCTTTGCAGCAATTACAGCATTAACTCTCTTTGGCATACTAGAAATGCATTGGATACAATTGTTTTTAATTTCTTGGCCGTGATGCCACACATTGATGAGTTTTTCTATTAAAGATTGTTTATTTGTAATAATTTCTGAATGAATTTGCCTCTTCATTAGCTCCCAAATATTTTCAATCGGATTAAGGTCCGGAGAGTTACCAGGCCAATCCAGAACCTTAATTTTGTTTCAGACAGGAATTTTGTCACCTTATTTGCCTTGTGATAGGGTGCAGAGTCGTGCATGAACACAAAATCACCATCAGGAAACCATTCACGGACTTGTGGAAGAAGCCGTTCCTTCAGAAACTTTATGTATTGATATTGTCTCATCATTCCTTGAACAAAATACAGGCGACCAGTTCCATGACCACTAATCACAGACCACACCATGTTTAACAGTCTTCATAATACAGTCATTATTGTACTTTTCACCTTTACGCCTTCTAACGAACAAAGATTTGTCAGCAAGTATCTGTATGGTAGATTCATCTGAAAAAACACACCTGAAAAAAGAAATAAACAGTAGGCCTACATAAAACACGTTTGCACAAAGTAAAATTGTGACTAACAAAGAAATCATGTGAATGACAAACAACTCACTTTTTTCTAATCATCTACAGTCCAAAATTGATGCTGCTTTGCCCAAGAGAGACGCTTCTTCACTATGTATGGTTTCAGGAATGGTTTCTTGGTTGGAGTGCGACATGAAAACCCTAACTCTTTGATCCTCCGACGGGTTGTCGTAGAAGATATGTTGATTCCAGCATCTCTCATTGGCGTCTTTCTATGTAGAAAACTGTTAAACATCCTCTAAGCATCATGGTGTGGTCTGTGATTAGTGGTCATGGAACTGGTCGCCTGTATTTTGTTCCAGGAATGATGAGACAATATCATTACATAAAGGTTCTGAAGGAACGGCTTCTTTCACAAGTCCGTGAATGATTTCCAAATGGTTATTTTGTGTTCATGCACGACTCTGCGCCCTGTCACAAGGCAAATAAGGTAACAAAATTCCTGTCTGACAACAAAATTAAGGTTCTGGATTGGCCTGGTAACTCTCCGGACCTTAATCCGATTGAAAATATTTGGGAGCTAATGAAGAGGCAAATTCATTTAGAAATTATTACAAATAAACAATCTTTAATAGAAAAACTGATCAATATGTGGCATCACATCCAAGAAATTAAAAACAATAGTCTTCAATGCATTTCCAGTATGCCAAAGAGAGTTAAAACTGTAATTGCTGCAAAGGGATGTGTGACAAAATATTAGTTTTCTTGTTTATTTCATTCCCTATTCATTATTACACAATTAAATGTGTAATAATATTGTTTATAAAACACTATTTAGAGTAATAAAGATTTTCCAGTTAAGAAAATCCAAATTACTTGTGTTTCATGTGAATTTGAAGATGGAATTCCTACTTTTACCAAGTGTCCCTAATAATTTGATCACCCACTGTATGCGCCATAGGATGCTGTATACGCTACACCCGCCCGCGTTCAGGTAAGATGATGATGGAGATTTGTTGAGATGCCGATTAAAAACCCTGTGTTATCTGTATACATGTTTTGTATGATATATTGCAGTTTTATTTTGTCTACTTCAACATTTTTCACATCTTTGATTATTCATTTCCTGTAAGTCTAATTGTTAGTTATTAACACATAATTGCAAGAATAAAGAGGAAGTCAATAGTCATGTGATAGCACGGCACAAAGTAATTTGTTTAAAACAAAACATGACAAAGCCAGATATTAATTAGGTGTCCAAAAATTCCTATCTCGTAGGTTATAAGTACAGTATTTCAGGTTCCAAAATTCCTGTCTCGTAGATTTTAAGTACAGTATTTCAGGTAGACGAAAATGTTTTTTTTGGGGTTATTTTACGACGCTATATCAACATCTAGGTTATTTAGCGTCTGAATGATATGAAGGTGATAATGCCGGTGAAATGAGTCCGGGGTCCAATACCGAAAGTTACCCAGCATTTGCTCGTATTGGGTTGAGAGAAAACCCCGGAAAAACCTCAACCAGATAACTTGCCCCGACCGGGATTCGAACCCGAGCCACCTGGTTTCGCGGCCAGACGCGCTGACTGTTACTCCACAGGTGCGGACACGAAAATGGTCTATGCTGTGGATGACATGGACTGAATCTTAAATTCACTGTGTAGAACACGCTTACGTTCAATTGCTCATCTCAAACAAAACGTTCGTGCTGCGTGTCAGACTATCACACGCAAGAAATGTTACGCAATCTACGAAGAAGTTCGCATGTGCACAAGGCTCATGAGGGTTATCAATTTTAATACGTCACCATAATGCTTTCCCTTTGAAAGGGGATCTTTATAGGCTCCTATTACAATAACTACGTTCCGTCTATGAAATTGAACTTTTGGAACACCCGGTATATTAAAAAATAATGTTATTTAATGACACTATTAAATACGAAGTTGTCTAGTGTTGATGGAATTGGTGGTAGCGAGACGGTATTTGTCGAAATGGATCCAAGAGTTAGCGTGGGTTTACCTGATATTCGTTTTACAGTCAGGGAAAACCTCAGAAAAAAGTCAAGCAAGTAATAATCCTAGTGGGATACGAACTCATGCCCGAGAGCAGTCACAGATCTCAGAGCCTGAGTTTCTTTGTAGGGAAATAAATTTCCACTCCTCCGCTACGACTCGAACGCGAGTCCTCTAAGGTTGTAGTTATCTCTCGTATCACCCACGGCGATTATTACAGGTTCACTGTAAATATTTACATCCGGGCAAGCCGAAGTGGAGTACAGTTGCAGTGGACTGCGCTACTCTCCTGGCTCAGCGTTGTTAAGGTTGCCCTGGTTCAGTGTGCACTCGCTACAAGAGTTGAAAGCGACCGCGACTGCTGTCAGTTGTCTTGCTGCGCTGGGCCGGTCAGCTCGCACGACCTAATTGTTGCCTGCTCTGTTGTGCAGGAAGTGTAGAAGGTGCCTCGTCCAACTGGTGGGCGATGTGCCTGGCATCCTGACGGAAAAGCGACAATGGGAGATCCTCATGGGTAAGTCGAACTCATGCACTCTTAGCTGTGGTTCACAACTCTCTATAAAAATACACATACAGACATAAATGTAGTAGAATTCAGTTTGCAGTATCTGCAATTCGGTTAATATAATTTTTTATACTTTTGTAGATTCCTTCTTTTTTTCGGGAAGTAAAATGGAGGAATTTTCGCCGGCAGATAATTCTATTAGTAAAATGAAAGAGAGACATAGCGGCTCGAAAAGTGGAGAAAAAGCCCAAACCATATCTCTTTAAAAATGCGTAGGCACTACCTACTGCATAATTTGTAAATTGCTAAACGTTTTTGTCACACGTAGTTGCAATAAAATAAGTCGTCAATATTATTATTGTTTTTTTTTTTTTAAAGGTACGTTATACGCAAAAAGGAAAATCAAGTTTGTTATCCGAAATCTTTCCCGCTTCCATTATTTCGGATAAACGGGGTTCTGCTATGTTATAAATTTTATTGTTCCAGTATTTCTGTATTACTGTGTTACCATTCTAAGGTATGAATGTATTTACGTCTAGTAGAGTCATGTAGTTCCGCGCCGTGACGTCATGGTCTAAGGCATCCTGCTTAAGACTCGCGTTACGGAATGAGCGTTCGAGTCCTCACGGGGGAAGACATTTTCTCATGAAATTTCGGCCAGTGTATGGGACCGGTGCCCACCCAGCATCGTGATGCACTTGGGGAGCTACGATAGGTAGCGAAATCCGGTTGCGAAAGCCAGTTATAACGGCTGGGGGGATCATCGTGCTAACCACACGATACCTCCATTCTGGTTGGATGATCATCCACCTCTGCTTCAGCATGTGAGCGTGAGGCCAGCAGCCTGCCCACTTCATGGGCTGTAGCGCCACGGATTATTATTATTATTATTATTATTATTATTATTATTATTATTATTATTTAGAGTCATATGTACCGTAAACAAAACAAAAATTGAATGCCGACATCAATTTCGCAGGAAAATGAGGGTAGAAAATTGCTGTGAAAGTGGTGACCGCTGAACAGGCAGGATCGCACGTGTGCTTTTTGTTAGTTATTTAGATAGCGAGTTTTCGTAAGGTCGAGTATCAGTGACAGGTTAGGTTTGGTTATTTTAGGCTTTTTGTGTGCCTTCCATATACGCATGGTCAGTGGGTATGGATAGATATGTGCCTTCCTTTGGTAACGCAATTGTAAAACATTATCTTTGTCCTTGAACAGAAATTTTGACAGCTGCTGTGATGCATAGGTAGGTACTCTATTGTCGTTCAGGTTTTCCTTCTCAGACGATTATTGTCATGAGGCATCTTTAGCCTATCCTCGCATTACTTTAGTGCTGCCACCTAGTCCAATGTAATAGAATATAGAATCTATTACGAACAATCATGTTTGGAGGTGACCACAATCGAATATTCAGATAGAATGTGTGTGGATGTGTGTATGTAGGCCTATGTGTCTGTGAAGTGCTACAGTTGTTTTTCATTCTGTAGTGCTTGGGAAAAGTGGCACAAGTCAAAAATGTTAATTTTACAGGAGAAGGAAAAAAATCTGTTTTCACACGTACGACAAAAACACTCCCAAAAATAATATACACTTATGAAAAAAAAAATTTGGTTAACAATATTTTCACCGTTACAATTACACATATATAAAAACTAAATATAAACTTTTACATAGAGATAATAAATTTTACAGGAGAAAAAGTTCGTCCAAAGGGCTGGACTCTGGAAGAGTACCCAAAACGCTCATTGCATTTCCGCGTTGAATAGAAATACTTAAACGCTGACTCAAATAAGTAGTGCAACGGCGATCACTAGTAATGGAGATCAAAATTTGGCCGATTTGAGATACACACTGGTTTATGTCGATTTGCTTTTCTTCTTTATGAATTATTGTAATGGGAGAAATATTTATGTCTCTTTTTCCAAGCGAGCAGATGTTCCGTAAGTTGTCAATAAATTAATAAAAAATGTTTGTGGAAACTGACTTATGCCACTTTTCCCAGGCATTGCAGGATTAATCCCAACAAAGAACGAAAACGAAAACATGTTGCCGTTGTTAGGCAAGAGGGGAGGGGAAACTTCGTAGATAATATCAATTTGAAAACAAATGTAATTTTGTTTCTATTTAACGCAGAATTGTCATAAACAACTTTAATAATAATAATAATAATAATAATAATAATAATAATAATAATAATAATAATAATAATAATAATAATAATACCTGTTCTTCGGTCCCCTAGTTGAGAATAATAAAATTGTTCTGAGAAACTCAGTCGCAAACTAACAACAGCGCCATTTATTGTTGCAGAATAGAAACCTTTGTCATTAGTTGCGTTCCTTCTCGTACGGACTGGGGTAATTAGCATTAGGTATTCATGCCATAAGCCCGTTAATGTTTCTGCTTTATCTTAGATTAGATTGAGTTAGATTAGCGTAAGGCTAGAAGTTCATTGAATGCTTAGCGATTTACTCATTCAACCATTATTTTTACACAAAACTTAGCTTATACATTTAATAGAATACGGACATCCTCGTACTTCGTTTCAGCGTTCCTCGCCACTCTTTCTGTGCGCTGAAAGTACACGTACAATAAATAAATCTGGGCAAGATTATAGAAGAAGAAAGCTGTTTCACAATTTTAATAGAAGGAGTAATTCGGAATTATAAATATATTATTTTATGAAACATGTTACGCAGTAAATAGGAAGACCACTATTTCACATAAAAATTAATAAAGTAATTGCCAAATAATTTTATCCTACCGAAATGCCTTTCTGTTTGAAAATTCACAATTATACTATAATTACATCAATGCTGGTGAATCGCACTATAGCTGAAAGACTTCTTTTCGTTTTGCTACATTTATTTTTATGTATTTATAGAATTAATTGAATTGAAGTATACTGAATAAGCGATAAGATATAACTATCCAAATATAGCATGTAATTACACTAGAGGAAATAAAACCTTCATATTAAAATATGCTATCAAGGAATCAGAAACCTTATGTCTTAGAATAGCGATATGGAACGTGTCCTGATTTCAGTCTTCGTGGGGAAACAATTTTATTTTCTTATGAAGTCTCGACAAGTATAGTATATAGAGCCTGTGCCCAACCAGCATCGTGATGAATTTGTTAGTAGCGAAATCCGTTTTCGTAAGCCAGCTACAACGGCTGGAAGAGACTGGAGCAGCGGAAAGATGATGAGGGTGGTCCAGGGATATACAGGCCTACCCTTGATACACATTAAGCTTTAGCATAGTCGACTGGTGTGACGCCTAGGTGAGAGAAAAATGGACCGCAGAAAGGTCAGAGTACTGAGTCGCCGTGACTTCCAATTTAATCGATCAGTCAGTCAGTTATAGTCAG
The DNA here is from genome assembly GCF_040183065.1 of Periplaneta americana. Classification (NCBI taxonomy): domain Eukaryota; kingdom Metazoa; phylum Arthropoda; class Insecta; order Blattodea; family Blattidae; genus Periplaneta; species Periplaneta americana. The sequence goes on along the minus strand of NW_027185571.1, from coordinate 2,186 downwards.
TCAGTCCAGTCAGTCACAGTCAATCAGTCAGTCAGTCTCAGTCCAATAAGTCAATCAGTCAGTCAGTCAGTCTCAGTCCAATAAGTCACTCAGTCACAGTCAATCAGTCCAGTCAGTCAGTCTCAGTCCAGTAAGTCAATCAGTCACAGTCAGTCCAGCCAGTCACAGTCAATCAGTCCAGTAAGTCAATCAGTCCAGTCAGTCATTCAGTCACAGTCAGTCACAGTCAGTCAGTCACAGTCAGTCCAGTCAGTCACAGTTAGTCTCAGTCCAGTAAGTCACTCCGTCTCAGTCAATCAGTCCAGTCAGTTAGTCTGTCAGTCCAGTAAGTCAATCCAGTCAGTTAGTCCAGTAAGTCAGGCAATCCAGTCAGTCCAGTTAGTCGGTTTCAGTCAGTCCAGTCAGTCCAGGAAGTCAGTCAATCCAGTCAATCAGTCCAGTCAGTCAATCTCAGTCAGTCCAGTAAATCAGTCCAGTAAGTCAGTTCAGTCAGTCCAGTAAATCAGTCCCGTAAGTCAGTTCTGTCAGTTCAGTAAATCAGTCCAGTAAGTCAGTTCAGTCAGTCCAGTAAGTCAGTCAGTCAGTCTCCGTCAGTCCAGTAAGTCTCAGTTCAGTCAGTCCAGTAAGTCAGTGAGTCCAGTAAATCAGTCAGTCCAGTAAGTCAGTCCAGTAAGTCTCAGTTCAGTCAGTCCAGTAAGTCAGTCAGTCCAGTAAATCAGTCCAGTAAGTCTCAGTTCAGTCAGTCCAGTAAGTCAGTTCAGTCAGTCAGTCAGTCTTAGTCTGTCCAGTAAGTCAGTCAGTCCAGTAAATCAGTCCAGTAAGTCTCAGTTCAGTCTGTCCAGTAAGTCAGTCAATCCAGTAAATCAGTCCAGTAAGTCTAAGTTCAGTTAGTCAGTCAGTCAGTCAGTCAGTCTTAGTCTGTCCAGTAAGTCAGTCAGTCCAGTAAATCAGTCCAGTAAATCAGTTCAGTCAGTCCAGTAAATCAGTCCAGTATGTCAGTCCAGTAAGTCAGTTCAGTCAGTCCAGTAAGTCAGTCAGTCCAGTAAGTCTCAGTTCAGTTCAGTCAGTCAGTCAGTCATAGTCTGTCCAGTAAGTCAGTCAGTCCAGTCAATCCAGTCAGTCTGTCAGTCAATGGTGTTGAGTGGATGCTTTACAATTCTGCTGCCTGTAGGCACCCAATAATTTTTCGCCTCTTTTCCTTACATGTACTTTCATACTCGATGGAATAAAAATGTCTGCGCTGTATGAGGAATACAACGGCACGTACAGTACGATTATTTAGTCCTGGCAGTCGCCAGCAATCTGCGCCTGGTCAGGCGAGTCCATTAAGTTACGCCAAGGGATGCTCAAGTTAGTCTGTCGCCTGCAGTCAGAGCGATCGGATGTCACGCATGCGGTATAGCGTTGTGTTTCCGGTACAGTTAAGCTGTACTGCATTCCTTTACCGATCGCTCGTCATTATTTCTACTTCGGAACTCTCCCCACTACTCCTATTACTTCCCCTTTTTCGCGTCGCTGAGCTGTCAGGACTAAATAATCGGTCTGTAGAATACATCACCCGCTGTCGGAAATGAAAATGGCATAACCTACCTCTGTTGGTTTTATTTTATTTTACTTTCGGTTTATATTTATTTTAGTAGGTTATTTTACGACGCTTTATGAACACATTAGGTTATTTGGAGTCTGAATGAGATGAAGGTGATAATGCCGGTAAAATGAGTCCGGGGTCCAGCATCGAAAGTTACCCAGCATTTGCTAATATTGGGTTGAGGGAAAACCCCGGAAAAAACCTCAACCAGGTAACTTGCCCCGACCGGGAATCGAACCCGGGCCACCTGGTTTCGCGGCCAGACGCGCTGACCGTTACTCCACAGTTGCGGACCTTTCGGTTTGTTATCACTTTAATATTGTAGAACTCGAGATTACAAATCAAACGAGTGATCACACGGGTCTGTAACTGCTCTCGATGAGGATATATTGCTGAGAGAGGTCGCGCGGCACGGCTTATTCATACGAAACTTCGGCGCTTCGTGCCCTTAGGAAGGGGAGGTGGTGTCATTGAGTGTGGTCATACAAGTTACATTGATTCACGGTATAACTACTAACAACTAGACAGTGGATGCGGGATGGCTTAAGGAAGAGTGAAGTTTTTTTCGTATCGGAATATATGGCACGTGCCGCGTAGC
>NW_027185570.1:0-20000 GCF_040183065.1 Periplaneta americana | reverse complement strand
AATTAATTATACAAATCGGTTAATTTAGCTTCCGATATTACTTCATACAAACACAGAAACATTGTCTGTAAAGCCACGTTCACACTTTTCAAGCAACTTGAATTCAAGTCACGTGATTTCAAGTAACCTGAATTCATGTCTCAGTTCAGACATATTCAAGTTATTTTGTTTTCAAGTAGCATAAAATGACGTCGTTGGATGTTGTGCAATTAGGAATTTCTGTAGTAGCATACCTCCGTGGCAGGGAAATGATAAATATATTGAAGAAATGGAAGACGCGTTGTTCAGTATGGGTTAGGAATTAGCTTAGTAAGAGAATACACGACTTTTGACCATTACAAATAGAATAAGTGAAATCTTCAAGCAGATTTGATAATTCTTATCGCAAAATATGTAATAAAATATTAGCAAGTCTGATTTACCATAATTGAAAATGATTATCTTGAAGCTGTTAGAGTTCCTAAAAAAATCTATCAACCACACTGAACCATGCCAGATTCGGCGATAAATGTCATCCCTGCAAGCAACGCTCTTCTTTTCTTAATCTCTCTTATTTTCCTCACTTCTTCTCTTTCTACAGTTTAATGGTTTTTATTATTGCCTTTCATAGGCTATCTCGTGAGTCCAAGTTAAAATCTCTGCTGTTCAGTTCTACAATTAACTCTTCCTTCCTTGGCAGCTTCCTTTGCATATTTATTACGAAACTTTTCTGTTTCTATAAACCGCAGGCCTTCGTGAATTTTATACAACTTCAGAAACTCAAATACTTGGTCATTATTTCACTTACTACTGTTTCCTATAATTTTTACATTCCCAGTAGAACAGAAAAACAATCAGCTGTTAATTTAATGTCTTAAAACAGTTGTTAATTTGAATTCCCGCGCTTTTCTCCTTGAATTCAAGTTATCAAGTGACGTTCACACTTTTCAAGTATTCCTTCAAGTCAAGTAAAAAGTAGAAAGGGATCCAACTTCACTTGAAACTTGAATTCAAGCCGTTAATTGATTTCAAGTCAACTTGAAACATAGTTCACTCTTTTCAAGTTCGTCTTTCAAGTGACTTGAATTCAAGTTACTTGTGAAAAGTGTGAACGAGGCTTAAGCTAAGTTTAATAGCTTTCGATTGTTGCTGTCCAAGGCCCCTTTTTCGATTGTTGTTGTCCAAGGCCCCTTATAGACGAAGTCATTTGTTATTTCATTGCACCGTCTTATATGGCGTTATTGTAATTTTAAAACTCATTTATCTCATTACATATCAGTCCTATCAAAATTTTGTAAAGAATAAAACTTATCGGAAATCATTTGCAAAGAAACTTTTGTTATGTAAAATGTTACACAAAAATCAATAATGAGCGAGATATTTTGATCTATTTAATTCAGGCCCCCTTATAACCCCCATTTTAAATATAGTAATATATGTTACAAGAGCGGTATGTTGACGTTTTCATGTTCGAGGAAAAGGTTGAAAAAGCGAAACGTAGTTGAGCTTTTTTAATTTCCGAGAACATGAAAACAAACATACCGCTCGTGTATCGTACATTATTTTGTGCGAAGATCGTTTATTATATACCTGAAAGACGAATTTCTAATTAGTTGCAATGAAATCTCCATGTTGGTTTCTGTTTAATGACGGCAACTTCGGAAAACCAAAATATCTTTCTTCAACATTGTTGCTATAAAATGTTTTCTGTGTTTACTATACTCCAGCAGGCCATGATATGCGTCTGTCTTCCCCCCCCCCCCAGTCTATAAATGCGAACTTAATTCAAACGGTAAGGTTATGTAATGATTTATTTTTCATTTTAATATTTTAACAATATTATTTATATAACTTATTACAGTAATAACATCGGCATCTGGAATCTTGTTCATTTTTTCACGGCTTCCTTAATGTTACTTGTATCAGGAATGCAATAAGTTTCGTGGAGTAGTAGACTTTACTTAATTTTTGCAAATATTTAAAAACAATAATTAACATTGCAATTTAGGTGAAATTGCAGTGGTAAGTTTCCAATTTATAATTATTACTATGTTAAACGTCTCTTAAAATAATATGTTAAAAGCCTAAAGCAGTAAAATGAATGTCGCGCTTAAGCGGTAAGAAGAGGGAAATTGTTATGTGTGTTACGTTGGGAATACTGAATGTGGTATTTCACACTTACCGCGTATTGGTTCTGTGCGGAAAACAAGCAAATACGCACGATCTCGCACAAAAGTATTTTGAATGCCATATAGCCTAAAATCTAAGTTACAGCGAACTTAATTTATATTCCAATTTTCATATAAATCGGTTCAGCCATTATCGCGTGAAAAGGTAACAAACATACAGACAGACATACAAACAAAAATTTCGAAAATGCGATTTTCGGTTTCAGGGTGGTTAATTATGTATGTTAGGACCAATTATTTTTGGAAAATCGAATATTACCAGAAAAATTTCGGCTACAGATTTATTATTAGATTCTTATTATTATTATTATTATTATTATTATTATTATTATTATTATTATTATTATTATTATTATTATTATTATTAGATTGTCTGTAGAAGTCGGTTAAAGATGATAAAATAAAAAATGTTCACAGAATTATATAATATATTAAAATAAGAATTTCCTTGTAAAATTCTGCACAGTTTTTCAGTCAATATTTATATTTAGAGGAGCACATTTAAGTTCACATTTCACTTTCTCAGGGATTGATATAGAATCATTAAGCTACAATCCACACTTTTCTAGTGTCTGTATTGCTTCGGCAGATTTTATAATTTGTGCCTGTATTAAACTCAAGTCTCCCTCCAATGTTTTCCTTTTAAAAATATTCTTTGAACGTTAAATCGATAAAGTGTTACTTGGATCTAGACCATAAAGAACTTCCTTACTAGCACTATGATTACCAGAATAAAAGAGGACAGCTTTTACCTCCAGCGGATAAAAATTGGTTCTGGGTATAAAGAGAGTTTCAGGGAGTTTTCCCTGTAAGCATTAACTCGCATAGAAATTTTTATAAATCTTAATACAAGAATTTAAAGAATTCTCTTCAAAAAACTTTCCCGTATGACTTTTGCTACCCCATTAAGCCAGCACATACACGAAACATAACGTGAATTACATGAGGAGAAATTGATGTTAGAGTTGAGTGAGGTCCCATTTATGTTCATTACCCCTCTGGCCATAATATTTTTAAATCATCGTCACAAAGCAGGAAGTGATTACTTCCCTGTAAGACTCTATTTTAAGCTATTGATACAAGTGATCAAAAATGGTTTTCTCGACTCGTCTTCACTTAGTTTTCCAACGAGAAAATTGGAAACGTGGCGTCCACAGGCTTTTGAAGTATTAAACAAAATAAAAGCTATTACAAGGTTCGAAGTAACGAGAAACAGGTTAAGAATATGTTTCTTTTTTCGCGCGAGTATTTTCGTCGATGTCCTTCACGAAACCTCTTCACATACTTACGTCTAGCCTCTTGTGCCTCTTGAATTAGCATTCCTATTGGTAAGATGGGTAATTCTATTATGTGCCTATCATGAATGAAAGTTTTATGTACACTGACCGACATCTAGTACCATGGATATAGCCATAGGTAAGTACAAGTTTGTTGTATCACATGTAAGTGAAATAAAGACCTCAAGATTAATGGGGGAGTTGTTAGACATTGCGCGCAGAATGGCATAAAATAGTCTTCTTAATTCTGTGATAGACAAAAATAATTCTGGATATTAGAAAAATTGGCATGCGGTATTGCCCTCATTTGCATTACCGCTACCCCTCGGTACAAGACAATCAACCAATAATCCCATTTCCAGTCTAAATTAACCTGTCATTGTCTTTTCTTGGCAGCTAAGATTCTCTTTTCTTCCTGGTTTTGGACTTGCCATTTTTTCAATTTCTGTCGATACAAAATGTGCAACAAGCATTCATTCATTTAGTGTTCTGCCCAAGAGCAGGTCCTTCACTGCAAACCTAGCATTCTCTAATATTGCCTATTTTCTGCCTACCTCATTTTTTCCTCATTTAATCCATATATCTTAATCCCATCCATCATCTGATATCTTCTTCTACTCCGAACTCTTTTCCCGTTTACCATTCCTTCCAGTGCAACCTTCATTAGACAGTTTCTTCTCAGCCAGTGACCCAGTCAATTCCTTTTCCTCTTTCTGATCAGTTTCAGCATCATTCTTTTTTCACATACTCTTTCCAACACCGCTTCATTTCTTATTCTGTCTGTCCACTTCACACGTTCTATTCTTCTGCCTATCCACATTGCAAATGCTTCTGTTCACTTCTCTTCACTTCGTCATAATGTCCACGTTTCTGCACCATAAAATTCCACACTCCATTCAAAGTACTTCTAGTCTCTTCCTTGGTTCTTTTTTCCAGAGGTCCGCAGAAGATGCTCCTTTTTCTATTAAAAGCTTCCTTGGCCATTGCTATCCTCCTTTTAACTTCCTGGCAGAAGCTCATGTTACTGCTTATAATACACCCTAAGTATTTGAAGTTGATTAGTTGCTCCACTGCCTCATTTAGAATTCGCAAGTATACCTTCTGTATTTTTCTTCCTATGATCATTTCCTTCATGTTATTTGCATTTTTTTCATCCCATACTGCTCACAGCTTTCATTTAGCTCCAGTAGCATATCCTTCAGTATCATTTCCTCAGCAAATCTTAGGCACTTTATTCTTCTTCCTCCTACTATCAGTCCTCCCATGTTCTGAAAACAGTTCTTTACTAAATCCTCCAAGCAGAAGTTGAACAGGGTAGCTGATAAAGCGGATCCTTGACGTACTCCTCTCCCAATTTCACTCGTTGTTTCATATAAATAGATAACTGAACAGTTTTCTTTCATCTATATTATGAGAAGGAGATAGGCCAAAATTAAACGCACTGACGTCACAAAGCGTTTCTGCAGATTCTACATTCTTCATGGTTCTTTGGTGTGCAGCTAGATACAGTATGTAGCATATTTATGTTGATGAAATCTTATAAATGTCACTGCAAATTTTGCCATCCAGCATCATCAGTAATAATTTATAAAACACATTTACTTCTTTTATAGCTACCATCTCCGTCGTTGGTATAAAACATTGAATTTGCTACTCCATTTTATTTAATTCCTTGAGTGACATGTCTTTTGCATTTTTTCAAGAGGCTGTTTTACTGGTTTACAAAATCGTGTAGGAAGAGGCCTTGAATTCTTATAAAATTTTTGTGGCAAATTACTATAGTAGGCATGCGTTTCTAAAGGTACTGAACATATCAGAAACATATCTGGATTATCGTAATGGCTTGACTCGTCTAGTATATTGAATTTCTGTTTATAACGACTTTCCCTCCATTACTATTACTGTCACAACTCCACTTAAATACAATATTCAGTTCATATCCACATGTAATAACCCTTTCAAGTGTTTCTTGTTGTACCAACACCAACCTATTTATTGTATGGTCAAAAATGGCTTGTAATTTTATTTCGGCTGAAATATCAGTTATTTCAACTTTTGCTTGAAGTGGATCACATACCTTATTTGCTTCCTACAGCTTGTCGTAGGAAATACACTCAGGGACAAAAAAAAAACGGACACTTTAATATTTGCTGGTATTTTGCAAAACATTATCTTCTCATACAATATTATGGTAGCCATCTGTTGTTATGGAGACGTGTATACATTGTTGATTGTTTTTTGTTTTATAAACAAGCCATTACAACCAAATATTCCAATTTTGCTTTCGGAGTCTCAGCTATAACAATTTTGTCTCAACCATTTTGTGCTTCATTATCTTTATCATTTGTTATTTCTTTACTTTTACATTTTCTGAGTTTAAATGGGGTTGTAACATTTGTCTTAAAACAAGATGCGACCTGAAGATGTGCCTCAAGCTGTAGCCCTTTACGATGATGGACGCAGTGTACGTTACATTGCAAATGTTATGAATATGGCTAGAAGCACAACCCATGATGCCATAAAACGGTATAGAGAGACCCTAGAATATACCAGAAGACCAGGTTCGGGTCGTCCAAGAGCTACAAATCCAAATGAAGACAGGTATATGGTGTTGAGAGTTCTTAGGGAGCGCAACCTGCCAGCTACTAGTGTAGCCCAGCAATTTGTTAACATGCATGGACGCCCAATTTCGGCCAAAACAGTTAGAAGGAGGTTGAAAGCAAGTGGACTGATATCAAGTAGACCTGCAACTGGTCCCAGACTTCTCAGGATGCATCGAGTTGAACGACTGCGTTTTGCAAATGATCACAGGGATTGGAGAAATGGACGTGGAGCTGTGTTCTGTTCACCGATGAGTCCCGTTTCAATCTGTGCTCACCTGATGGACGTGAAAGAGTTTGGAGAAGGAGGAGAGAACGATTTTCACAGTGTTGCATTTCCGAAAATGTGCCGTATGGAGGTGGTGGAGTGATGGTTTGGGCAGGAGTGTGTACGGATGGTCGTATAGAGTTGGATTTTGTTGAAAATGGAAGACTAAAAGCTGATAGATATATAAATGAATGTTTGGCTGATCATGTTGTGCCATTTGGCCAATTTATAGGCGATAATTTTGTTTTAATGCATGATAATGCACGGCCGCATATTGCCCATGCGGTCGGAGATTATCTCCAAGAAGTGGGAATCCATGTTCTTCCATGGCCAGCAAGAAGTCCAGACATGAACCCAATTGAACACGTGTGGGACATGCTGGGACGGCGTGTTAAGAATAGACGACCGAGACCAGAATCATTAGAAGAGTTGAGGCGAGCACTTGGCGAAGAATGGGAACTTATTCCTCAAGAAGACATTGCTAACCAAATTGAGAGCATGCCAAGACGTATGGATGCAGTTATTCAAGCCAGAGGGGGTAATACCCGTTACTAAAAAGAGTTTTTAATGTTTAAGGCACCATAAAATGAAAAAAACAGTTAGACCAAACGATGCCATAGTTATACGCCCTTCGTATTTTTTTTGTAAGTTTTCTCATCAGAGATTTTTTTTTCAAATGTTGTCGTATAAGGTGCTAAATGAAACATTATTTTGTTTAAATGGGTTTTGTTTCATTTTGAAATAATTGGCAACAAAATACAAGCAAATATAGAAGTGTCCGGTTTTTTTTGTCCCTGAGTGTATTACTGCTTCTGATTTTAGAACCCATTCGTGTATTCATATATTATCGCTTAATCAACTTATTTTCCACAAAATAAAACAAAGTTTCCTCCGGTGTACAATGTGTAGGGGAGAAATGGTGATTCATTTGCTTTCTTACATTTGGAAGCTCTAGGGTGGTTAGTTCCTGTTACTTGACCTAAAACAATAGCTGCAAGCCTTCTTTCTGACAATCGAAGAGAGTCCTGTGTTGCGAATGATAATTATTCTTATGTAGAGAATTTCTCTGTAAGAGAACGAACAAATTTCTTACCTTTTCTTATGATTTTCTGGATGTACCAATACCAGAAGATAGTAAATGAAATTTTTAAACTCAAAGTTGTGTTTGCAATTAATTTATAAACTTTTTAGGGAACTTCAGACTTTCCTGCAACCAGTTACAATACATTTTTTTTCCCCCATTCCTTAATTAACTCAACCCCTAAAACTCTAAACTGTTTTCTTGAAACAAATTAATACGTCCTGTAAGCATTTCTGTATGCTAAATTTATTTTGTACAAAATCACCTAAATCTTGGCATATTATGTCTAATTGGTCCATTCTCGTCATTGTCGGCAGAAACCGTTGTTTCTACCCAGAAATAAAATAGTTTTTTCTTCAAAGGCGCAAAGATCGACAAATCTGAAAATAATCACTGTGAACATCAAGAGTTTACCTACATTTTCATCTGAAAAGTGCACCACTTGCTGAGACTTGTGATAGTTAAAATTATATTTGAATATGGTACATTCAATTTCGTTTATACTGTAAACAAGTCTGTATATGTATATGGACGGATTTAACTAATTTACATTCCCTTAAATTGAACAAAAATTGTATGAATCTAAAGTACATGCCTGTGAGTAACACTTCCATTTCAAAATAATACAATATAGCACTTGAATAGCTTTCGCAACGTATCCACACTTCACATGCTAAAACCAAGTCTGGTGCGCAGTTGATGCAGCCTTATCTGTAAGCCCACTTAATGTCTCTCCAAGCCGCTGTATCCTACTGCAATCTTAATTTCTTTGAAGTTGTTGTTTAGTCAACTGTCTGAACCTCACAAGTGAAACCAAGAAGGCAACACTGAGGAGGCAATTAGGCCAAGAGATAATGGGATAGAGTGGTCAGTTTCTCTCCCCTTTTCCTTGAAGGATGTTAACGTATAGATGTTTATCCAAACTATAAACAAAGAAATGGTCGATTTTGTGAAGATCGGTAAATTGATATTTTTCCTACTAAATTGAGCATCTGGCCCACTGCACTGTGGACCGGTCTGCATAGGAACTTTCTGTACACATGCGAGTGAGGGAATGTATTTTATTCACTGACAATATTATTTTTCGTGTTTTTAATCACATTACAGACGTAAATATTACATTATTTCCGGATTTTGATGCAGCACTCAACAGAGTTAGAATTGAAACCTGCCTTCGAAGGAAGAAATGTTTATTTTTTTGTTGTGAGCTTAGGGAATTACTTCAGTTGATGTGGTACTAAGTTTATAAAGTGTTGTAATACATTATATTGTCACTGCAAACGAATTTCCCGACTACATTTCGATTCAGAACCCTTAGTTATGTACTATTTGTATGTTTCGGTTCGATCCGAAGGATGTTATGCTTGTGCATCTGAGGGATCATTTTTTGCGGAACGTATAAAAAATATGAGCTGCTTTAACTGAAAAATGAGTACAAATAAACGACTTAATGTTTTAACATGTAAATAAAAAAATGGACGTTTCTGTGTTTTCCCCACAATCACTTTCGTCTTTTTTCATACTTGATATGTGGGTCATCTTAATTCATTAAGGGTGGGAATACCTGATAATTAATTGCTTAATATTTACGTTTACAAAGAAAGACAGTAAGTTATATTGCCCATATAGATTAATTATTAACATATTGTACCTTTTTTATATTTCTTGTCGTAAAATACAATAACTTAGAAAATATAACTTAATGTATTACCAAGTCTAGCATATAGTCACGAAGCTCAATACGTAGCGAATATGCATCCATAGATAGTTGATAACCACTAGGATCGCTACTATCGCCTCATCACATACAATGCGAAATAGTACCGGCACAGTCTATTGTTCCTAGTACCCTCAACATCTGCGTTTCGTGACTGTATATACTATATATACTAGACTGTGATATTACTATATACTATGCAATGTACTTTATTGGTCTGGTCGACCTGGTTGGCGAGTTGGTATAGCGCTGTCCTTCCATGCCCAAGCTTGCGGGTTCGATTCCGGGCCAGGTCGATGGCATTTAAGTGTGCTTAAATGTGACAGGCTCATGTCAGTAGATTTACTGGCATGTAAAAAAACTCCTGCGGGACAAAATTCCGGCACATTCGGCGACGCTGATATAACCTCTGCAGTTGCGAGCGTCGTTAAATAAAACATAACATTTATTGGTCTGTCTTCATCAGACATTGCAGTTTCATATTATTCTCAACAATTGAAATAGGAATTATAAACCGTTATGGCTGAGTCGTCATCACATCTCCCTCATGCCGTTCGGAATAGTTCGGCTTCAGTACTCGTGGAGGACATATTAATATCTCTATTTACAGTATTGAGCCTTGCGATATACAATTTAATAAATAAGTAATGTCCAACTAATATATATGTATATAAAAGTTAGATATTTACAGTTAATAACATACTAAATTTTCCCATAAAATATTGGCTGCGATCAGTATGTTATAAATTAAAAAGATATAGCAACAATGAGTATCAATTATTCCTGACTACATGATGCGATGAGGACGGTGGTAAAGGATAGCCAACTTTACAAGGTCGAAAAAGTAAACTGGTGTGATTGTGTCTTCCCGTAACATTTGCATTAAAAGTAAATAAATAGAAGTAACCTATAGGTAAATGAGAAGAACTGTGCTGTTTATATCAGTTACTTTTACTTCATTCACATACAGTATACATATCTTAAGGAAATGCAATGATTTTACTGGACATTACGATATTTTGGTACTACTGTAAAGTAGTGTGTTGAGCGTTCTCGTCTCCTCGTGTGATTCAAAGCGCGGACGCTCGGTGGGTGATATTTCAGTGAATGGTGAAGTGTTTACTTAATACATATATTATACAAATATATCGTAATATGTGCGTGGTGAAAAATTGGAAAATACAGAGCTTCCAAGGAATTTCTTCGCGAGTTGAGAGGTTAGTTTAATGTTTATAATTATTATATAACATATATGGCTCCTATTTTAAATTAATTGTCAAATCTTCCGTCGACATATTACCACACAAATATTACACAGTACGACAGATGTTCCATACTTCGAGGAGATACTTCAAAATACTCATTTTTCTCCGTATCACATTGATTTCTGTATAGAATTTACGCTGTAAACTTTGATAGTAAATGAATCGCTGTATGAAATAAGGGCTTCAGTCCACATTTTATCGAATATGAGTTCTGCAATGCTTGGAAAAAGTGGCATAAGTAATTTGCCAGAAAATTTTTTTATTAGTTTATTGATAACTTACGGAACATCTGCTCGCTTGGGAAAAAAGACATAAGTATTTCTCCCATTAGAATAATTCATACAGAAGAAAATCAAATCGACATAAACCAGTGTGAAGACAGTTTTTTCCTTCTCCTTTAAAATTAACTTTTTTGACTTGTGCCAATTTTCCCGAGTACTACAGAGTTATTGTTGAAAATTGGTATGTTACTTATGGTTACATCGATCTGTGGTAGAAGGTAGTCAGTCGCATATGTCTATACAAAAATACGAGTTCCTATTTTAAGTGACATGTGCAGAAATGACCTAAGTCCAGGACTGAAGTCTTTTTTGCATATAACTCGGCATATATTACAGATTTTAAAAATTACATTTGCAGTGCGTATCCAGTGAAAGTGAGAAAATTTATTGGAAAATTATTTCATTCATTTATTACCATAACTCACTGTTCTCTTAAATTGACTGAGAATATTGGAAATTGCTGCAAATCAATGACTTTCCTATTGAAAGTTGTTATATAAAACAGTTTTTGTCTCTGAAAGGAAGCAAAGAGAACAAAATTGTATTAAACTTTTTTCTTTGAAATATCTCAAAGAATAATACACTGAAATTAATGATGTTACTTTAGGTCCATTCTCTAGTAAATCTTATATTGTTCCCATCTCAAGATACTCTTATGCATAGTAGGCTAACTCGAATCGATGTTCATCTTTTGCTTGCAAGGTGTAGTAATTGGAAACAGTTTTTCGAAAAAAAAAAAAAAAAAAAAAAAAAAAAAAAAAAAAACAGACTCGGAACTACATTGTTAGGTTAGCAGTCAAAGTTTTATTAACTTAATAATAATAATAATAATAATAATAATAATAATAATAATAATAATAATAATAATATTAATAATATATATTTATTTGTCAGTCAACTTTACAATTCACAGTTATGGTGGACCTTCACATTTCTGTTTTTCGATCCACCATCCCTTTATTACACACAACTCTTTTCTATTAGTGTATTCTTTGCCGAGAATTTCTTGATTACTTTCTAATGTTCTGTTAAGACTGAATTGCTATATGTCCTTCCCTCTCTATCCTCTTCTATTCTCTCCCTCCTACCTAGACTGTCTCCCTTCCATTTCTCGCTCACCTATTAAATATTGCATATTCCTTCTTTAATATTTGCGTAATAATAATAATAATAATAATAATAATAATAATAATATTAATAATAATAATAATAATAATAGTGGAGCAAATGAGAGGGATATGGAATGCCATTTTGTTTTCTAATCCTACCGTCTAAAATACTCATATGAAAAGACAGTTTTTATGATAATGCATATTACATTTATTAGACATAAACATAGAAAGAACATGATGCATGCAATAAACACAATTTTAAAAAGACCAAAAATATGAAAAGGTTGGGTTTATGGAATAGAGATATACTATATGGAATACCCATGACAAAACCATTAAAAATAATATCACTGATTAACGTTACAAATTCTTTACTGTGTTAATTATTACAAAAATTACCTGGTTGATTGGTTTCGAAATGGTGTCCGTCACTAGGCTTCGGGCAATGACGGACATCATGTCAAAACTGGTCAAGCAAGTATTTTTTGTAATATTGTTAAAAGAATTTATCAAAGAATGAAGTAAAAAATATTATTACAAAATTACAAATATATGGATATGATTCCTATTCTGCGCACTGTTCATGGAGGCCACATCTCACACTGAATACCCCATTATCCTTTTATTATTTTGAACATGCAATAACTTCATAAGTATCGTTTATAGGTATTTTAAATTTTGAGTCTTACAATTAGAAGTTGCTTATAAAAATGTGTTAATAGTATACTGGGTGTTCAGTTCAAAGTGTGTCATGGCTCGCTGTATGCCGACATGTGGCTAGCCGATGAGCCTAGACAATTCAATCTTCCTACACTTCCTCAGAGGTGTATAACCTGTGAGTCAGAGAAGTTGCCTAGCGAGTACGGCGTTCATTCTGAAGAGTACGTGCCAATACGTATGGTAACGCCGGTAGTGGCAGGCATGTGAACTGTTTTGAAATACGTACTGTCGGGATATGGGGAGAGGGTTAAGACGATTACTTACGTATTTGTTGACCTTAACTTCGACGGTCAACATGGACACGGAGCATTTGATTTGTGTTGTGGAATGTTACCGTACGCAACCGATGATAACGAATACCCTGCGTACGACTTGCCGGCGCAAAACACAGTTCGAAAGAGGTTATGGTAGCACACAGACAGTACAGACCGCCATCTGTTGCTACGACGTTCAAGTTATACCGTACACGTTCTCAAGTTCAGATTCAAGAAAGCCTTAAATAATAGGCAACTTCTCTAACATATAAGCTGAAACTCGCTTCAAATCGGTGACCCAACAACAGTGACGTCATGACACACTTTGAAATGAACACCCAATAGTTTTACACGGAACAAGACGTGCATAAGCCATGCATATTTTTCTTACCAATAAACGCTACATAGCTGGCGTTTTATTATACCAGTGTTAAACAGTATGTCATAACTCCATCATTTTATTACGTCGTAACTTTTTCTCGTCACATATCGACGAAATCTCGTTCGATTTGTATTACCCGAAAATCGATAGTACATAGGTACTTACTGTTTACGTAACATATCGCGGATGGTTTAGAGCACATATCTCACATAGAAAGAAATGAGATGTGGGAAAAAAATACGATTTCCAAATTGCGAAAATACAGAAAAATTAAGTACCACATAGGCCTACAGTACTTTAATACGTCATTGTGTATATTAATAAATGTCTTGCATAATAGGTAGGCATTATATTAATGTCATAAGAATAAAAATTTAAAAAATCCATAGCGATACAGTACTGAAGGGCCAAGACCGACCAGCCGGCTGCTGGCCTCACGCCCACATGCCGACGCAGAGGTGGACGATCATCCAACCAGAATGGAGGTATCATGTGGTTAGCACGATGATCCTCCCAGCCGTTATAGCAGATTTGCGAAACCGGCTTTTCGCTACCTATCGTAGTTCCCCCAGTGCCTCACGATGCTGGGTGGCCACCGGTCCCATACCGGTTCATGAGAAAATGTATTCCTCCATGAGGATTCGAACCAGCGCGCATTCCGTAACGCGAGTCCTAAGCAGGCTGCCTTAGACAGCGACTCCACGGGGACAGCCATAAGAATACTCAGCTCATATTTTACAATATCGTAAACGTATGTTTTGTTCATAAGTAGGACGAGATATATGCGGTACGTATTCTGTCTAAAAGGGCAAAAGAAGATATTGTAGATTATATAGTCAACTGTCCGAAGACGGGTCTGATACCAAGACGACGCCACTTATAAAGTAACCAGGTCAAGTGATGATGGGGTAGAGTGGCCAGTTTCTTCTCCCCCTGCATTGCATGCATTGCCGACTAGCTACATATTACACAAGTCAAACTTCAGATATAAATTTAAGAGGCATGATGGGGCCGATAAGCTAATTACTATAAATGACAATTAAAATTTATTACATGTGCAGTCTATGCTTATCATTATTTAACAAATATATTGGTTATACAATATTTTGTTACATAATATATCTATTTAAACGTTTTCGGCTCTATGGAGCCATCATCAGAAACAAGTAAGCCCATATGTATGGTGTGAGTACACTATATGTTGCCGTACAAGTAAACTCAATTAATGTTAAAATTTAAAATTACATGTTTCTATGTAAAATCAATAATTGTATGGCAGAAATTACAATGTAAATACAAAGCGGCTTTCTGCCTCCAGTGAACTCAAGAACACATCCTCATTCATCATACTGTTGCCCCAGCTCCTACCGAATATGGAAAGCTACATAACCATCAAACTGGACGACAATTAATTCTGATCTTAACAATTTTAAAGTATTTTAGTTAATTTTATCATCAGCAATTGTAACACCTTATTACGGCCCATAGAGCCGCTTTGTATTTACATTGTAATTTCCGCCATACAATTATTGATTTTACATAGAAACATGTAATTTTAAATTTTAACATTAATTGAGTTTACTTGTACGGCAACATATAGTGTACTCACACCATACATATGGGCTTACTTGTTTCTGATGATGGCTCCATAGAGCCGAAAACGTTCAAATAAATATATTATGTAACAAAATATTGTATAACCAATATATTTGTTAAGTAAGGATAAGCATAGACGGCACATGTAATAAATTTTAATTGTCATTTAATCAGATATAAAGCTAAAATGTCTAAATAATAGTTATTGAAAGAGAGACTTTTTCTGTCAATTTATTTCAAGTAGAAGGTATGTTTTCTTTATACTGAAGAAAACATAATTTAACCACTTATAATATTCAGTCCTAAATTTACAGTTACAAGCACTTAGATTTCCACTCGCACCAGAGCCCTGCTTTCTTATATTCATGTATACTTGACGCCATTTTGTAACTTCTTTGGTGTAGTTTTTGCAGAAAATTATAAGAAAATTTGATTCAAAGTATCTGTCACCATTATTTTTAATTATTCAAGTTAGAGGCAAGTGCAGTTAGAACGAAGTCAAGCGTGCTTTGATCCATTCTCTACTCCAATAGGACAGGGAAGGATATATTAAAAAAAGAAAGTCATGACGCATTCATTTTTTCCGAATTCGAACACAGAATATATAATATGGTCACCGTATTCATACATCTAGGACTAATTAAAATTAAGTCAATAATTCATTTCTTCCCCATGTGCGAAGACTTCGACGTGATATTAAAACTTCAGTTCAGAACTTACAAATCCACCTGCTTCAAATCTACTTTTACAATTTCAGCAACAATTCGTATATATTGCTTTGTAAATCAATATTTTGCTTTAAAATTCTCATCGTTGAATTTAAATGGATAAAAACGAGTTTTCTAGTTCTCTATTTTTCTATAGTCACAAATATTTATACCATCAAACCTTCAATGCCCTCTGTATTTATTAAATAATCGTCTAAATCTATCATTTCGATTGTATAACTTTCTTTACAGAAGATATTTAGCTCAGTTTTCGAAAAAAAAAAGTAGGGAAACAAACGATCAGCTGTTTACAGAGTCGGCCATCTTGTCCTTCTGTACAAGACTTACACTAGTGGGTTAGGTTCTATAACGATTATCATGTGTAATTGTACATCTCTTATATAGTTACGTTACGTTTTACGTTCCAACGGTGTATAAGTCCAGTGCAACCTTCATACTGTACCCGGGTAGCTCAGTTGGTACGTTAAACCAAAGGTCCCGGAACAGTTTTTCCCTCGAAATTATTCAAATCAACTTTACAGGGAGTTAGGCCTATACGTGAAATCTTGATTTGCATAATACACGTCACTGTTCGTTAACAGAAAGCCACAATTTAAGTCACACAGAGTTAGTGTGCACCCGAAGTTGGTTGACCACTTTGAGGTCTGTGGATATAGAGGGAAAAATTGGATCGGTGTCGGGTAGAGTTCCAGGGTAGCTCAGTTGGTAGAGCGTTGGTACGTTAAACCAAAGGTTCCGGGTTCGATGCCCGGCCCCGGAACAACTTTTCCCTCGAAATTATTCAAATCAACTTTACAGGGAGTTATACCTGAAATCTTGATTTGCAAGTTGTTATTCATATAGAATGCTTCTTAACTGCTGTAAGTACACATGCATTATTATTTCACTGAAAAATCATTTGTAATAAGATGGAATGTACGTTTTAAGAAAGGATATAATTTTTAGCTAACGAAAATGTACTTTCAGCTTTCTGGTCGCTGTAGTTTCACACTGCATGTTGTTCTTGAAGATAGGTCATTGAAATATCTAGAAGACTCAATGACGTGATCTGCCTTAACTGCTTAATTTGAAAGCACATTTGAAGCCCACCAAGACAACCTATGAAGAGTCAGACGATTGAAAACGTATTTGTGATGTAGAATGGGAAAAGGGACCTCTTTCGCCAAACTAAAATTTACAGGAGAGCTGAAAAACGAAGTTAATAAAAATTAAATTATTTTGTTTTCTATTTTATTTTCTTATAATTATTTTATAAAGATATAATAATAAAATTTCACTAAATATATGTTCAAATGACAAATATAGTTAGGATTATATGAGTTGAACTTTAACCATCTTTTCTCAAAACACTGTTTTTCCTATTGGAATTCAGAATGTTACATCCTTGTCGAGTTTTTAGATTGTTGGTTCAATTATGTATTAAAATGGGTACACATTCATCCTTTACAAGAAGAATTGGAAAAGTCAACTGAATTTTTCCTACAATAGTTCCTTTTCCATTTCCGCATCTCATTTGTTATATAATTTATACAGTGCAAATCTGTAAAAAGGTTTCTAGCCACAAATGAGATTTTCTTCTATTGTTGTAAGACCATTTTTTCCAAAGCGCACCTGCCACGTTATGATGCTAACTGAAACATAAGGAAGAAGTTACGATAGTATCCACGAGATGGAAGAACCATATAGTGATGACTTGCTGGTATTCCAAAACCGCCTAGTATTTCATATCCCCCCTTTTAGTCTAATAATAATAATAATAATAATAATAATAATAATAATAATAATAATAATGCAGTGATAATGTATTCTCATATAAGGCTAATATAAAATGTTTTGTTTTGTTGCAGGTAAGCGACCCCTCCATGTGTCCAGCTCTGTCGACGTCGACTGTAAGGTAAGTTTTTTTAAGTATTGACTGGGTACGTCCCTGTGGGAAATCTCTTTACAGATGAATGTCTTTTAATGAGTACAATAAACATAGTAATTTAAAAACATAACTCGGATACTCTATCATAGCAGAATATTTAATTCTTCCTTTTCGATGGAAGAAACTACGAACAGTATGAGAAAAATTTTGACATATCACTTGATTACCGTAACACGTAACATTCAGAAAACAGCGTCTAACTTTATTACACTCGTATTATATAGAACGACGTATCTCGTAAATCGAGCCGCAATCTGTACGTTGCAGAATTTCAGAAAATCTATTTGTGTATTTTTTTTAGTCAACAGTGTTTATATTCTGGTATTAAAATTCGTGTGAAATTTCCACATTCAGTTGTGAATGAATCTACCGTCGGAGAGATATAGAAATACAGCAGTAAAATCGTCTGTGTAACCTTTTTATCTGGTTAGTTGGTCTGTAATCATTACAGTGATTGCAATGACCGCAGTTTATAGTGACAGTGGAAAGTTTTGATCAGTGAAAAGTTTATAGTGTCAGTGAAATGTGTTCTACTCGTATAGAGAGAGAAGAGAAGAAGAATGGAGCGTGTGAAATGGTCAGACAGAAC
Source organism: Periplaneta americana (assembly GCF_040183065.1). NCBI lineage: Eukaryota > Metazoa > Arthropoda > Insecta > Blattodea > Blattidae > Periplaneta > Periplaneta americana. Next base: position 2,035 of record NW_027185570.1, on the reverse strand, counting down.
AAGAAATGAAGCTATGTTGGAAAGAGTGGGTGAAGAGAGAAAATAATGCTGAAACTTATCAAAAAAGAAGTAAAATGATTGGTCGGACCACTGGCTGAGAAGAAACTGCCTACTGAAGGATGCACTGGAAGGAATGGTGAACGGCAGAAGAGTTAGGAGAAGAAGAAAATATCAGATGATAGACGACATTAAGATAATATGGATCATATGCCTCGACTAAGAGGAAGGCAGGGTGTAGGAAAGATTAGAGACAGCAGGATTTGCAAAAAATCACGAATGAATGAATGTAGTATAATATAAAATGTATGTATGTATGTATGTGTGTATGTATGTATGTATGTATGTATGTAATGTATGTATGTATGTATGTATGTATGTATGTACATGTAGGAACTTTTATTAGAATATTGTGTGCTGGTGGTCTTCTATTTGTATTAGGTTCGGTAGCAGACCATTTGCATGCATAGAAATTCAACGAAACACCATTTGGTTGGTTTACATCTTCATCCACTCCATCCCAGTCGTAGTCTTGTACTGAATCCGTGTCATGTTCAGAATTATAGTCCAGTTCATTTTCGACTTCACATCCACTCGCATCAATGCCTTCACTTTCATCTACAATACTGTTTACAAAGCGTGGGAAACCAGAATCGAACACTGATACACTTTTACGCGCATTAGTAGCCACTATGAAAACTCGTTGGTTGTACATTGACAAGGTGCAGATACACAACTGAAGTTGTGGGGACGAAAAGGATACCACTCAATATTTTAGCTATTACTGGAAAAAATAACGTTACTTGATGGTCAGTGACACAGCTAATGGATTAAGCTTGACAAAAGAAAAAGGTACACAAAAGATTAGAGAAAGAAAGCAATGGTTAAAGAATGTCAGGCTATCACCAAAGATCCCACAACTCCGTTTCAGGGTTGAATACAATTACATTTAATGGAAACAATGGAGTGGGATGAGACGAAAAGATTTATTGAAGCATATGAATTGGAAAGTTGTTTGTGGAATGTGTTTGACAATAATTATTACAAGAATAAAGACTTGAGAATTCGGGCATTGTCAAAACTAGCTGCGACAGTCATTTGGAGCTTCATTGCGAGAAGGATTTGGAATATCTACCGCTTCCACATCCTATTCGTCAAGTCTTCACTGACAATGCGATTCAAAACTGCCAGCAAGAAGGACAGGCTCTGAATGGAGTAGTTTTGCAGGTACTCAAGAGTCGCATTCCATCCTATTGTATTCACTAAACAAAGACTCCTACAAATTCTTGAATATACGGGCGCTAGCGGTAAATGTCGAAGTTCAAGAAAATTTTCTCAGTATCCTTCAAAGTAAGATTTTTTTTTTTTTTATTTTCAGCAGATGAAAGAGTGTATTAAATGGATGATGAGCATATTAAGCGATAAATTTTACATGGTTTTATATAGGGATGTGAACGGACCGGACGAAAAGAGTGTATAATGCGAGATAACTTAACAAACGGGCTTGTATTATCGTGGTTTCACTGTATATCAAAAGTTGATTTCCTTTGTTCTTTGAATTCCCTAGACCTACTGTATGTTCTTTTATTTGCCTGTGGAAAAATTTTAATATTTTCTTCCCACCTTATTCTGTGGAATGTGCAAAATGGAACCGACACTAAACTGTCACGAGTTATGACAAATATATGTCTATTGTTTTCACACAGGTACAAATAGGGGTGGCTAGGCGTCTCACTTGAAACAAATGGATGTGAAATTAGGGAAAACCAATTTGTTGCCAAACATTTTAAAGAGGAGGGTGTGTGTGACACACGGCGACTGAAGGGCCAAGAGTGGTTTTCTTTTGTTACCGTAGGTATAACAATGAAATATTGTAACTGACCAGCAGCTTCAGACTTCGATTCTCTTTGTGTAATTGAATCTTATTGAATGCAACCGTCTATTTCTCTGACAAAATGGGGGACCAGGATCGACGGCTGCTTTTATTATTGCGACAATTTCGAGGTTGTAAAAATAGCTATTTTTCATTCGTTTGACA
>NW_027185569.1:0-20000 GCF_040183065.1 Periplaneta americana | reverse complement strand
CTCAATGTTTGCTAAAGTTTCTACCTCTTGTTTGCAAACAGGTATGATTGCCTGTGTAATGCAGAGTCTGAAAAATTTTTTTACAAGATATATTGTGATTGTATTAGACAGTTACTTTGAAATTTATTAGACAGTTACTTTGCAATTTTGAAAAAGAAATTGCAAAATGTACAATACTGTTATTTGGGGATGCTCTGGATGCTTATTAAGAATAAATGAGGTTTCATAATTATACCTAAGTAAAATGTACCAACGTTATTATGCAAATCTAGCTTTCAGGTAAAGTCCCTGTGAAGCAGACTTGAATAATTTCAAGAGAAAAATTGTTCCGGAGCCAGGTATCGATCCCGGGACCTTTGGCTGAGCATGCCAACGCTCTACCGATTGAGCTACCCAGGAACTTCACCTGACACCATCTCAAAAAAAGGAAAAGATTGAGACCATGTCAGGTGAAGTTCCTGGGTAGCTCAGTTGGTAGAGGATTGACACACTCAGCCAAAGGTCCCAGGATCAGTACCCGGCTCCAGAACAAATTTTCTCTTGAAAATATTCATGTACCAGAGTTACATTCAAGAATGCAACATTATCTTTCATATTATGAAATAAATAATACATTTTATACATTTGGGACTTGATTCTGACTTTGTTCTACTTTCAGGCTGCAGGCTCTATAATTGGTAAAGGCGGTCACAACATAACGAAATTGCGGACAGAGGTGAGTAATGAAAATTCTAGCTTATAAAGAGTGTAAATATCAGCCTTTTGTATTTGAAAGAGAAGCTCTAATAATTTACATTCACACAAGTAAATAAACACATTTACCTGCCATTATTAATCTTACATACATTTAATTTCAACAAAGACTAAGAAATTAAACTAGAAAGTGTCTTAAGACACGGAGTTTGTTACTAGATATTACAACCTTAATTGCATTGTGTCATTAAATTTTTAAAAATCATATTTGTCTCGGCTGAAGACACAACATTTTCATTTAAATGATTTCAGTGTTTCAGACATTACCATCCTGACTCATTTGCAAAGCTATTTTTGATAAATACACTAAACCTCAACAGCGACAAAAATACAATTAAAAGAGCAGTAACTCTAAACACATATTGATCTGCTTAAAAGTTGAAATCACTGTTTGTTGACAAAAACCTTTTTCAGTAATTTTTTTAACATGTTTTGCCCCCAATTTTACTCCTTCCATCGCCCTCTGAATGGTTCATCGTTGGTCCCTGATTGGTCCCATATCTGACCAATGGTACGATGGCCCCGCCCTTGCCCATTCTGCTGCTCATCGCTGCCCCGTCGGATTGAATGCCCGCCCGCCCGCCCTGCCTGTGAATGGGAATTATGCCCCCATCGAATGGCAGTACAAAGCCTCAGTTACTGTCCCTGATTGCCCCGGGCCTGAACGGTAAATTCATCACATATTTTTATTAGGTTCAATTTCTGTTACCTACTCCATGTGGCTTGGCTTGGTGACCCCTTTAGACACAGCACTCAATACATATGCTTGTAGTGAAGAGACAAAGTTACTACAAATTCTTTGTTTCTAATTAATTTTGAGGTTTTTTTAATCTTGTTTTCTTTCCTTTGATTTTATTAGTGAGATTGAAGTTTTTCATTAAATATTTTTTATTCAGTTCTCATCTATTGAATTATTTAAAATCAAAGTTACAAATATAGACCTATGGAATTATTCGTAGAGAAATTGAACTTGCTATCATATAACCCTGCAGTAGGTTGCACTCTTAAAGTGCTTCTATACCTGGTTTCCACTAAATTACCAAAAAAAAAAAAAAAAAAAAAAATTGTTAGCCATTTATCGTAAATGGAAATTTTGTTGCAAACGTTCAATGAACTTTACTCACTACTGGCCCGGACATAATGGAACTAATCGCACATCACGTTCCCCGTGTGTGTCTAGAGATGGTCCAAAATTAGCAAGGCAATATGTGTACGGTACCTACAACAAAAACTCCCATTATTGAATATCCTGCTCTGGGTAGGTTTTAAATAGGCCTATTCCAGTCAAAGAATCTTATGGTCACTAATTCTTTTATATTTTAGATAATTGTTTACTTAGTTAATTTTGTAATAAACTTACAGTAAATTGATTACTTTATAGCCTTGAAAGGAATAATAAGCAATATAACAAAGAATTGCCACCTTTTTGTTTGCATTGTTAATCTCTTACTTTATTTTTATATATACAATATGTCGAGCACTTTTAGTTAAAGACTGAGTGAAGCCTAGTATATTTATTTTTTCTATGTTTGTAGTATGTGGTTCGAGACTAAGTCTGACTGCTGACTAATTGTAGTTATTCCAGAGCAGTTCATCACAAAGTTAGAAAGAAAGCAGTTCTTTGTTAAGTCTTGTTCAATAATTTGTGTTTGACAGATGAAATAAAGTGATACAGTGTGATGAATTATCTCAAAGTGTTAATTTAAAAATATGTTGAACTTGACATGCTGCATTTATTATACTATTGTTATCCTTTCAATTCAACTTTTTTTTCTCTCTCACTTTCTAGTTTAGTCATGTATGCATTTGGTGGCAATTCTTGTAAATTTCATATACGTTAAATTATTCAATTCGTTCAGTCTTAGTACCACAAATGTTATAATTTATTTGTTCATATGAGGTTAGAATTAAAACAATGTATAGTTTTGTGACGAAATTATTTGAGGTTTATTTACACCATGCTTACATGGAGTCCTGGGTTAGCCCTGAGAAGTAAGAGAAGGAAATCCGTGGGTTAGTTAATAGGACACATACCCCCTTACATAAAACACTTAAATACTCAAGCCTGAGATATATTTGTTAACAGTTGAAAATCACAAATAATGTAATAAATTTTGTGTAATATTTATTTAGGAGAGGATGACCAGACATTCATAGATTGTATTAAGTATTTTTTTGGTTTTATATTTAGTAATATTGATTTGAATTTTTATTTATTGGTGAAAGAGTAATGGTGGGTAGGAAGCGTTGTACACTTTGTCAAGGTACATTGAGAGATCGATATTTTAAGTAAAGATTCGTGTTCTTACAGTTCATTTTGATACTTTTTTAGAAAGGTAATGGAAGCATAAAATTTTTACCTATTGGTACATTCAGAGGTTTTCACTGATACTATTATTTACGAATAGGATAAATAACTAATATTTTTTTAAAATTTTGTAACAATGCTCACAAAATATTCCGGATATTTAGAGCTCATAATTCTTGCTGTAACATTTCAAAAGTTGTTGTTTTCTAATGCCAGGCATTTGACAATAAAGTCATTTGACCTCTTGCACTCCAATATTTTTCAAAGATATTGTCATGGTTAGCCACTGACGCACAGAACAAAAGTGAAATGCCTCTTCTTTCTTTACCTGAGCTGTGTGTGCCGTTCACTAATTAAACAATTAAACATTGCAGTATGCAGTATAATTTGTCTGGTCATCCTAATTAACGGGGTTTTAGTGTAGGCTAATGATCTAATTTCTGTGTTACAGTTTGAGAGTAATATTGAGAACACCATGTGTGTTATCCTGTGTCAAGCTGTAGTTGGTATCATTGACCGTAATTTAATTTTAAAGTCACTTTTATTTTAAGCAAATTTTCCAAAGTATGTATACTAAAGTTAATTTAATTTGTCAATTTTTTTTTCTTTAGATATCTCTACTTTATCACCATACTTTAATCAGATTGCAGTTGCCATATTCCAAGAAGTTTTTTTGGTTGACATTTGTTACGTATTTAAGCAATATAGGTCATAATAATAATTAATAATAAAATAGTAAATGAAAGTTGCTATGTCTGTTCATGGCAAATCTGTGTCCCATAAGTTTTCACAACTGTTTTTCCACATTTTCTTTTCCTGTGTGCAAATGAACTTCTGTTACTATGCAGTTAATTCACAGTGCTGTTTTATTTTTCATTATCCTACTTTCTGTTAAATTGTACTAGCATTTTTATAAGAATTTTATTTAGTTTCGGTTTTATTTTTCTGATTGATGTGCATAGCAGGACCTGTTGTTTTATGTGTGTATTTATATCTTACAGCATACTGACCATATCTTCGGATTTGGACACAGTTCTTCAGGTGGTGAATGAGATAATTCCGAATGTCGAAGACGTAAGTATTTTTTATTTTATCTCTGTGAAGGTTTAATTTTAATTTCACTGAACTTAATAGAGTAAAGAGGAAAATCATAGTCGTGATTTATAAAATAACTTTGGCGAGTAAATTACTCTTTCTTTTAGATTGAAGTATTTCAATTTAGAGTAAGTGATTGTTGCATAGATTTTCTAACGAAGAAATATTACCACTATGTAATGTAATAGGTTTGGAGAGGAGACTTAAATCCACTTGGTTGTAAATCCAGACGTTCAGAATTTTTCCAGAAAACATTATTAAAATGGTATTACCTTCAGGTTTCATAACTGGCCATCAGTTACAATTATTCATTTGTCAGAAGTGTAGCTGAACAAATAATAATGCAAACTACTACGTGCAAGGATTCGAATGTCCCATCCCTAGTTTATATCCATGTATTGAATTTGATGTATGTTCAAACACACACATTTCTCGCTTTTGCCGAGCTCTGAATCTCGTAATTTAGTATGACTGGAAAATATTTTTAAACATACATGAAATTCAATAAATATACTGTTAATATGAAGACAATGTATAAAAAAGTGATCGAATGGAAGAAAACAGTAAAAGAAGGTGGTTATATGGAGATTCTAACCGTGGTCCATGTATACTTGTGTACATTGATGTCCCCTCAAGCTGCACAGACTCATAACAGAGAAGCTGCGACTAATGGATAGTTATGAAAGCTAGCAGTACAGTTTTAAAAGACACTTTAATGGCTGACCATCTATGGCTTTAATCTAAATAACTACAATTTGATATGTATTTCATTAAAATATGTTAGGTGACCTTCCTGTTTGTCTTAGTTGATTTCATATTTGTTCATTACAAATTTGGCAGAGGGAGGGAGGATTGTTTAGAACTGTTACTGAATAAAAACAAATTAAATTTATTAACAAAAAAATGGTGGAAGGGAATAGCAATGTTACTGGAGGGAATAGGGTATCAGGTTTCCACACTATAAGCTTGATCTAATCTGGTAATAGTGATAGACAAAAATGAACAATTTATGAACTTTTTATACCTAGGATGAATGTATTATTTCCAGCTATCTTTTGCAAAAATAACATGTTCACATTGATTTAATTTTTACATACATGTTCTGCCCATGGGCAAGTCTTTCACTACAAACCCAGCATTCTCCAATCTGTCCTATTTTCTGCCTTCCTCTTAGTATCCACATATGATCCACATATCTTAATGTCGTCTATTTTCTGATATCTTCTTCTGCCCTGAACTCTTCTCCCATTCTCCATTCCTTCCAGTGCATCCTTCAATACTTCAGTAGACAGTTTCTCCTCAGCCAGTGACCCAACCAATTTCTTTTTCTCTTTCTGATCAGTTTCAGCGTCATTCTTTCTTCCACCACTGTTTCCAACACAACTCCATTTCTTATTCTGTCTGTCCACTTCACATGCTCCATTCTTCTCCATATCCACATTTCAAATGCTTCTATTCGTTTCTCTTCACTTCATCGTAATGTCCATGTTTCTGCCCAATACAATGCCATATGCCACACAAAGCACTTCACTAGTGTCTTCCTTAATTCTTTTTCCAGAGGCCTGCAGAAGATGCTCCTTTTTCTATTAAAAGCTTCCTTTGCCATTGTTATCCTCCTTTTGACTTCCTGGCAGCAGCTCATGTTACTGCTTATAGTACACCCCAAGTATTTGAAGTGGTCCACTTGCTCTACTACCTCATTTAGAATTCGCAAGTTTACCTTCTTTATTTTTCTTGCGACAACCATGGTCTTCGTCTTGTTTGCATTTATCTTCATTCCATACTATTTAATTTTTAATTTGTTAATATGGACAACTCCGCAAAGTGAAATATGTGTAAAAAAAAAACTCTTGGAGAACTAGTGACTTGTCCAAAAAGTTTTTTTAATATATCACTTTGATTCTTCGAATGTTGATGAGAATGTATTTTTTTTCTTCATAATTTTGCAGTATACGAGAATATTTGCAAAACCATAGCTTCTTTAATGTTTTATAACATTGTTCCTGCTTCATTTGCAATGTAGATAGTAAAAGAATCGGCAGCAGTGAAAATTCACCATTATGGCTTATAGTCAGCAATTGTTTTTATAGTAAGTGTTGAGATATATGTAATACTGTTACTTAGAACATTAACACTTCCAAGTTGAAGTGAAGTTCTTTCTCAAGTTAGGCCAATTAGGATGTTAATTCTTTGATATTGCTTTTTTGACTTGAAGGCATCTGGACGGTCAGGATCCCGTGGTGATGACGTAGATCTTCGACTCTTGGTACATCAGAGCCAGGCAGGATGTATCATTGGCAAATCAGGCTTCAAGATCAAGGAACTCAGAGAGGTTGGTGAACATATTCTTATACTATATTTTTACATAGTGGACTGGAATTTTCATTTATAGTTATTTTACAAATGTTATTTTGTATTGAGCAGTTCAGAAAGTTAAAAAATTTAGTGGGTGTGGTATCTGATGGATTATTGTCACTGTGATGTGCCTTCTGCTAATATGTGCTGCAGAAATATATAATTTTAATGCAGTTTGACAAAGTGCTAAATTTGTGATAATGGAAACCTATCAGAATCAGTAAGTAGTATATAAGATAGTCTCGATTCCTTGGAAGTTCAGAGTCTCGATTCCTTGGAAGTTCAGGTTTGTATTAGTGCGAGTTAATTTATGTGCAATTTAGTACACTTGAGTTATGTGGTTGGAGGAATATCCTAACTTACTATAGTCCTTAGTGTGAAGTTTTGGCGAACATAGTCTATTCTGTTCTATTCACCACTATGAGAAATAAGTATAGATGAATACATTTGAAGCAAATTTCAAGTAAAATGTTTTATAGTATATTAATTTGCTTATGGGTTTCAAAGAAAGTTGTATTTTCTGTTAATTCTTGGATTATTGTACGCACATTTTTGGAATGAATAAATTCCTAAATATTACATGTGAACATTTTGTCCAGTGTGTTCAGAAATATGTGCAAGTACGAAGATTGTTTGAAAAGTTCATAGCCTGACATAGAATTAAACTAGGATTATTCTGAAACAGTCCTTATTTCTCAACATAACCCCCCCCCCCTCCCCTCCAGATTCACACACTTGGTCCACTGGTGCTGCAATACTGCTATGTTCTCGTACACAAATTCCTTGAGATTTGCCAAAAAAAAAAAGTCTTCTGCTGCTGCGATAACCTCTTCATTTGACGAAAATTTCTTTCCAGCAAAGTGAATTTTGAGCTTTGGAAAGATAAAGAAGTCTGAGGGTTCTTGATCTGGTGGGGGGGAGGGGCGCAACAATTCAAGCTGTAGTTTGTGCAGTTTAGCATCTGCACTTGCAGACATGTGAGCAGGGAACAGGTGCATTGTCTTGAAGAAACAACACTTTCTTCTTGGCATACATGGCCCTCTTCTCGCGAATTTTCCCTTTCAGTTGCTGCAGCAGATTTGAATTATATTCTCTGCTTATCGTTCTCCTCTTTGCTGGATATCAATCATCATTATCACCTTGGAATTCTAGAACACGGACACTATGACTTTGCCATCCAATTGAACAGCTTTTGTTTTTTTGCAGGCGGAAAATCATTGTGCTTCCATTGTTTCGACTGTTGTTTTGTCTCTGTCTGGTGTGTAGTAGTGGATCCGGTTTTCATCAGTGGTCACAAACAGTCTCAAAAATCGGGTGTACAATTCCTCGAAATTTGACATTTGACGTACTTTTTTTCTGAGCAGAACCCACCTTACGGAGACCTTGGACACGCTTAAAACATTAAGATGTGGCTCATCCATTCAGTTGGTATACACATAACCTGGCTAATTTCCCGCACTTTCAGTCGACAGTTATTCAACACCATATAGTGGATTTTTTCTACGATTTCTTCACTTGTTGCTGTTACTGCATGTCCATTGCAGAAGTCGTCTTCCAAACACTCTCAGCCATGAAATACATTGAAGGTGATATGTTACAGTTGTATGAACACTAATAATTATTAGTGTTCATACAACTGTAACATATCACCTTTAATGTATTTCATAAAATCAGTGAACACTATTATTGACCTAACATGTGTGTTTTATCATTAAATACTCTCAACCATGTTTAAATATACCTGCCCGTTTTTTCACAATCGAAAATGCTGGAGCAGTTTCCCTCAATGTAGCATCCAGGTCTGCTTTGTTCAAAATTAAACTAACAGAAAATTATGATTTTTCGTCCTTGAACTAATGTAAAGTGGCCACTAAGAATAGTGACATTTTTGACACTTTTTCAATGCATCAGTAGGTTAGGCCACGAACCTTTCAAACACACCTTGTAAGTGCACATCCGCAGATGATCAGGGTAATCAACATAAGTTAGTCATTTATATTTTTGAACTTTGAAATGCAGACTTCTTGCGAATAAAGTTGCATTCATCTCTGGATATTTAGGTGGTAGATAATTTCATACACTCACATATGTAATTTGGTTTATACCATAGTTCATTAACTCTAAGTCACCATGCATGATTCTTTTAACAGAAAACTGGAGCTCGGATCAAGATTTTCTCTAATTGCTGCCCTCAAAGCACTGAAAGAGTATGCCAGATTTCAGGAAGGCCAAATACCTGCACGGATTCTATAAGGGAGATAATGGAACTCATCAAAACAGTAAGTACTTTATAACTCAGATAAAACAGAAGCAAAGATAATAGAAGACTTGATGTTCATACTTCGAAAGTTGTTTCTCCTCTTCTTTCTGCTCACCAACAAACTGAAACATCATAGCAAGCTGTTGAATGCCAATGTTAACCCTGAATAGGGCTTTAATTTAATTTGTATTACTTTTGTTACTGTTTGTATTTTTTTTTGTATATGTATATGCTATCTGGTAGGATGAAAGAGAAGGCTCTATGGCCTTAAACCTGTCAGAATAAATAAATAATTTAATTAAGTAATACTATAAACTGTCAACTCTATGTGTATAGCATTAATCGATCAGTTTATAATGCATTTTTACAGGACAGAAAATATAACATTTACCATAGAAATTTGGGTTGATCTGAGTTTATAGTTTTTTCTTTTTTCTTTTTTTTTTTTTCTTTTTTTTTTTTTTTTTACTCTTCAGTTTTCATAGTGTAGTAGGAGATAATATATTCTGAAATAAATTTGTACAATACATAATTGCATTATCAATGCTTTTGTGTCAAACATTAGTGAAAGTTCAAGAACTGTAAAAATTTAACAGCTACAGATCTGTCTTTACGATACTGGGAACCAAGAAGGCAAATGGAAGAATTCCAATATGCCAAGCATTAACAACCAACCAACATTTAGTGAGAGATTGTAATAGAAGCAAAATTTCAAATCTGTGTATAATGGACAAAAATTGAATAGCTGCCCAGAACAAGGTTGTAATCCTCGTTTCTCATAAGTTAACTTTTTCGTGAATAATGGTTAATGATGCGCTATATGTAATACTTGTACTCTTATTAAAATCAGGACATGTGTCTGATTGTCAATCTTGCTCAAAAAATCAGCACATGTGACTGATTGTCAACCTTGCTCAAAAAAAAAAAATTAGAAGTATGTACAGTACAATGTGTTTTTCCCATGTTTTTTAAATTTTGTATTTGCTGGTTACAACCTTGTTCCAGGTAGCTATTCAATTTAAGAATATAGGTAGTTTAAAAAATATATACATATATTCATAGTTTTGTAAAATACATTTAGTTCTATTCGCTAAATAAATTATTTTTGAGATTTTTACTTGGCTGGTACTGGCCAAGCCATATCAAACACATCTAGGATTTATATCACTTCTATATTTTCCCACTGTCCAGCCTAAGATACCTGGAAATTTAACAATAAAAGATTAGAATTCGAAACATTTTAATGATGGAAAAATGTGCGAAAATTCGAAATCTTTTCCAAAATTCGCAGGATTGGAATGCCTCATCCCTTTACCATTATTAGCAGTTCAATCCTATCACCAGTAAAGGGTACTTCATCTGACTTTCAGCAGACAGTATGAATATGGAATGATATTCAGAAGATTATTACTTTGTTTTCTTCGTATATTTGGCTCATTGTACAGTCCTACACTCATTGTTATATGAATTGTTTTTTAATCTGCACTTAGAGATAAGAATGAGAAAATAAATGTTGAAGCCCATTATACATATTCCGAAGTACTGAATCGCATGTTTTTTTACAAATTCTTGTATCTTACAGTGACTTAATTGTGCAAGCAGAAGCAAGAAGTTTATCTTACTATATTACCTTATTTTGCAATGAATGTGTGAATATAGAACAATTCTCATAGTGTTAAAGTCTGAAATTTAACATCATTATCTCAGAGACTAATTACATTTGGAAAGGATCAGAATTTATAATACACGTTACCTGTAAGTTACATGTTGCTTGTTGCAGTCACCAATAAAGGGTATGAACAACCCATATGATCCACACAATTACGACGACTTCCATGCTCAAGAATATGGTGGTTTTGGAGATCAAGATAGCAAAGGTGGACGTGGTGGTCCTGGAGGGATGTATGGTGGTGGTATGGGAGGACCACCACCTATGGGAAGGGGTGGACGTTTCGGACCTGGTGTTGGTGGCAATATGGGTCCTGGACCACGAGGTGGTCCTCGGGGAGGAATGGGGTAAGAAATGTGAATATATTTCAAATGTGTTGCATTTTAACCGTTTATGGCAGGTTTGGGACTCCCATTAGTTATTTCATGCATGGAATATATTTCATCTTCGACTCCTATGGTGTTCAAGTATGTGCTGATTGAAATTGAAATAGACATGTAACAGAAATTCTCTGAACTCAAGTTTGACAAAATTCATATATCTTTTTCACGCCAAAGAATTGTGTAGAATTCTGACGTTAGTGCAGTTTATGGTGGCAATGATGAGAGGGTGAGATTTCCAAACTGCCAGAAATAATAAAAATGTTTGTTATCGTGCATAGAAACTCTTTCTTCAGATCATTTATTACCTATATAATAGGACTCAATCCGTTATACTGAATGTCCCTAATTTTTTCTTTTAGAATTTTTTAACATCAGTTCTCTAAACTGAGAACAAACTGATTGCAATGACTGCTGCTACTTTCTCAGTTATCATCTACTCATCCTTTCAGATTTATTGTTTATGAACATAGATATGTTATAGTCAATTGGAGGAACTTTCTAATTTCGTTTTAAGGGATTGGTGTTTTAATTTATTTTGCAATAGTATATTTGTACATTATAGGACAAAAATACTGTAATTAGGTGAAGCACTTCTAACTTGAAACAAATCAGTACCTAAGTGGTACTATATCATCCATATTAACTACACATAGAATATATAGGGGATACAGCACCATCTTACTGATTACAATTTGGTCTCCACTCGTTACATTGGGTTACCACCTTTTCAGATATAAATGTCTCAGACTCTTTTTCTATCAGTCTTTCTTCAAGCAGTAATATTTTGTGGTATGAATATGTATGAATATGTTGCGTTTTCACTTCAGGGTGTTAAAATAAAATTGAAGATAAATTCTCATTTTTAACTTAATCATATCTAACAACGTAGGATAACTTTACCAGATTTAGGTAAATTTTAACCTGTTTGTTATTAAATGTGTTGGAAAAATAACAGTATTGTACTGTTTTTAAATGTTATGGTTTTTTTAACTCCGTTGTAATGGAATGTAAAATTAATTTTATGGTATGGCAGATTTTTTTATATCCTTAGTTCTTTTGTATGAATTGAACACACACATTTTGGATAGCTGTTAAAATAATTTGTCGTTTTCTTAGTTCACATTTTGCCCAGAATGATCTTGCATCAAGACCAAAATGTTCATTGGGTATACACGTTGTGTAAAGCTGTTTGAGATTCGAGATAAGATTCAAGATAAACATGTTGCCAAAAATCTGATTGTTCCAGAAAAGTGTAGAATTTTTCGCACAAGAAATAACAAAAAATATTTATAATCAAAGGAAAGGAACAAATGAATTATTGTTTCACAGTGTACTGGGTACTCTGCATAGAAATTAAAACTTTTGGAAGTGTGATAACTTTTTAATAATTGGCTGCACATGGATTCTCTTAATATCTTTCTTGTTTATTTTGTATACCTTCAATCGAGGATTATATCTGTTCTCTGCAAGTATTTTATGATTTTTAGTTAGCCATTGCGAATTGATAACGTGAATTAATTTTGGGATATTGAAATTCATATATGGCACCAAATTAAGGTATGTACATGTAAACTAAATGGAATTGCATAAGGTTATTGAATATTTGGAAGGCTTAATTTAAAATTTCAAGAATACATGGAGCATATAACTTCTATGACATTGTTTCAACAGATTTTCATTTTACATGTTTAATTGCGGTTTGATTCATGTAGCTAATGTATGTATATGTTTCTGTTACAGAGGTCCACCTGGAGGTATGGGTCCAGTTCGTGGTGGTGGAGGCTTTGGAGGTGGTCGTGGAGGCTTTGGAGGAAACAGAGGTAAAAAATTTGTCATTTCAAAATGATTAGGAATTACACATTAATCAGATAGGGGCTTCAAAACCAATTGCATCTTCTTTCTTAAGCTTTGCTAAATAAATAGAACAACTTTTTTAATGCACAAGAGTTTTCTTTAATTATTTAATTTTTTTACACGTTTTCTTGTTATGTGTGATTTTATATGTATCTCTATGTACAGCATGCAGAATGATTGTTCACGTTACGTTTTGTTAGTAGATTGTGAAACTAGGTTTTCATAACAAAATAATATTGAAGGATATAAAACATGGGAAATGGATACAAATGACTTGATATGTTGCGGAGAGACATGGAAAAGGGTGTAAAGTAGGAGTTACGAAAAGGAATGGCAGACATACGTGGACTGCAACTGTATAAAATGTGCAGTGCTCTTGAGATGAATTGTGATGTGAGACTGTTCAAAATTTGTACTGCTGTGTATTGAGATTTCTTTAACTTGCATACACCAGCCATCTTAAACTCTTGTCCGTGACTTTTAAACTGTGTAAAATGATATGATTTGCATTGGGTGACCCTTTGTTTGCTATTGCTGTTACTAATCACTCGTCATTTCACTTTTTAAAAATTTTTCTTTACCAGACAGCTTTCATGCATGAGTACTTACCATTTCTCAAATACTACTACAAATTCTTATGAATGTGCATTAACCTTAAATTGTTTTTACTTATTTATTTTTCATTACGTTGTATGTTGAAGCTAAAAAAGTTACGAACTTAAAAGCAAATTCCTGTTGTAAAAGTGTGTTCCTATAAATTTTTGCTGCTAATTGACTGCATGTTACAATATTATTTTGTATCAAACGTCATGCAGTAATTAATTTTATTTTGTTTTTTATTTTTATTTCATAATGGTGTGTTCTCAGACCATTTGGCATAGGAATAACTATTATTGAAATATCCTACATTTTCAACGTTTCTGTTAAGCTTTCCCCAAAGCAGCAGGGTACATACATTTTGTGCGCAAAATTGACTTCACTATTCTTCATATTGTACATATTATTAAAATGCAGTTTAACGCAATTTCTTCCCTGTTCTCTCACCCTCTTCTCGATTATTGTTCATATAGTAACTTAAATTTGACGTGAATTAAGTGGCCTTTAATCCTTTGAAGTATACATAGTAATTTCTTTGAATTCATTGTATTTTATCTGAAGGTTTTTTTTTTTTTTTTTTTTTTTTTTGCATGATCAGCAGTGAAAGATTGAGCAAATGCAGATTTTCCATTAATTAGTTTTATTTTGTAACAAACTTTTATAGTCAACTAAGGCTTATAGTTACATGTAACTTTCTCGACGAAGATTGTTGTAGTGCTATTTGTGGTAATTTGTTTCAAGTTCAAGTTGGGGGTCGGGAGACAAAGTAATTTGTTCCTATGATAAATGGTCAGTGCATTAAATTTTGTTGGAGTACACATTTTATTCCAAATTATTCTTAAAAATAATATAAAGATTGATAATATTATGAAGTTAAGTGTGATACGTTTACTTAGTGAAGTCAAGGAAACATTTGCATGCTTTGTTTTTTATTATGATAGGAAGCTTCTTTACACTTATATTATCAATAGTACATGGGTTTGATGAATTTTTTAAAATGGTGCCACCTGTTACTTGTATCACGAGGACTATAACAAGATATTTCATTTGCTGTTGAGAACTACTGACATTAATGGAGACAGAATAAGATAGAATCGAGACAATAGTAATGACAATAGTTTACTTTCTGGATTACTGAATGTAATAAAATTGAATTTAACAAAGAATGCATGTTAATGAACGGTATATATTCAACATTGAGATTGGTGAAAACTCTTTGCAGAGCTGTTCCTAATTTCAGCAATGTACAGTTTGCTCCCATTCTTTCATCTATTTAGAATTAGAATGTGATTAAATAAAATCACATCAAAATTGCAATAATTATAGTGAACTGTGGGTGGCGCCACATTGAGTTTTATAGAAATAATCATTAAATTTGGATTATTAAATAACATTAACTGGAGCTTTGCTAGTGAAGAGACTTCTTAATATATATGAACTAACGTGTTCAAAAATTATAATTACGAGATAATATTTATAGGTGGTAGAATCAGAAGTTTGACATTGCAGGAACTTCAGTATAAGTTGCGTAAGAAGAAAGGAACCTGAAATAATCTTTTTGGACAGTAAACAATTAATATTTGATGTCACGAAATGTTAACTTTATGGACTGGTATTATTTTTTGTCAATACATTGTGGCAACATGGGAACTGAGCCATGCATGGCAATAAATTTTGAAGTCAAAATTAAAACTTGAGCACATTGAAATTGTAACAAAGCATTTAATAGAAATGATCAAGTCAAAATAGTTGCATATATTGTTGAGATTGTTTAATAACCAGTTGAATCAGCCACTTTCAAAAGTTTATATTTTAATTCTTTATGTTTTGTTAGAATTAATTGCATTATAATTGTAGGAAACTGGGGAGAAACATAACATGGGGAAAACACAAATTCAGGGGCTTGAATATGAGGTTTTACTGTACTATTCCAGCATTTACATGGAGAAACTGAGGAAACCATGAAGAAAACCTCAGCGAAGATAGCCTGCCTTGTGGTTCATTGGATCCTTGACTCCCAAATACGAAGCATTAGTGGTACCTTTACGTCTTGATGCACAGAATATAGATATAGATGACATCCAATAATTTCAGGAGCCATTAATTGTGATGTTAAATTTTTTTAAGTATATTGTATGTAAAAAAATCAAGTGTTAGTCATTAAGGATTTTGCTATCTCTGGAAATACAACCATTTGAAATCAGATTTTATTTTTTAAAAGTGTTTTTGATACATTTGTGTGGGATTTCTTTTAACAAAAATACTTTTGGCTCTGAAAATGTGCTCAATTTAATCATCCAAGTAATTTTCTCTCAATTGGAAAGAGTTAGCTTTATAAATTAGAAACTGAAACATCTGAAAATTGCTGTGACTTATTCCTAAATATTTTCAAATTTTGTCTGCTGTAACAAACCATGGACATAAGGTATGTTACAACTTATTATTTTTGTACTCTTGAGTAACATGAAAAGTTTATTGTAAAGTTGAGGTATGTCTCCAGCGTAACATTTTGGAGACCATTGTAATAGATAATTACTGCACTGTTGAAGGAAATTGTCCTGTTTTCAATATGTCAAGATGGTGGTAGTTGATTAAAACTATTAAAAGTACCTGTGTAATGTTTTTGGTCAATATAAGCTCCTTTGATATACATATATGTATTTATTTCGAAAGGCCGTGCAGACTTGGTTTCCAACACGAGAGTGGCAATGTCCATCCATTGTTCAGTTTCTTATTAGGACTGTCAGTTGTGATCTGTACATCCATTTTACACGCTTCTCAATGAATAATGACCAATTTCCTCCCAGTGAAGATAGAGTTCAAGTTCTTTAGTAATTTGCGTATTAAACAATAATTGATGCTGGCTGTTGCTGAATAGGCTTTATTATGATGCTGAAAATAGAATATTTTTTCTTGGTAGAAATTGCATTTGTTCAGAGCTCATTACTGAACCTTTTGAATTGGAGTCATAGCTATAGCACTTCCCAAAAGTGAGTAGGATATTATTTCACATGATACTACAATACAGTGTTGTGTGCAATTATCGGTTCTTGTCGCCTTTCTTTCACACAATTAGGAAACTTTATGGTAGGAATTAGCATCAGGAAAATGGAAACACTCGAAGTTATAATTTTATTATGTCCTGTTTTGTGAGAAAATGTTTCCGTACCCATTATTAAAGGATAGTTCTGTAGAGTACTCAGATAATAAATTTTTCAATTGTGTTTCCTGATGAAAGGAAAATATCTTATGCGGGTTTAGTTACAGTAACTACAATAAATCAGTTACAACAAATGTCTAATAAATTATGTTACAACATATTTAAATTGGCTATGTGAATTGTACCAGGTAGAGAGCAATGTTATTGATTCCAGATTGATAGTGATTCAAATGCTTTGGTTTCTTTCTTTGCCCCCCCCCCCCCACATCGTGCTCTAGAAAGTGTAAAGAGGATTGACTGAATTCAGTAATTTCATGTTAAATGTGGTATTACTTTAATATTAAGAGATTTAATATGATAAAGCTGGGTGTATGAATTTAAATAATGAGAGAGCATTCAAAATATTTAGATACAAAACATTTCTTAACCACTTACTGTTGTGGCTTGTACATTACAAAACTCTTTACACAAGCTATTTAAGCTGTTTTCTTGAATTTAGTGGCCCTTTGTTTAGGTGTGAAAGTGACAGCCTTCGTTCATTACATGTCCCTACTCTAAGAAAGTTTATACATATATATATATTCAAAACATATAATATCACTATTAAAGATAGTAATAAAATTATATCACAAACGGAGAGTCATTGGATTAGATCAAATTCATGAAACAAGTTTGTCTTGTATTTGGTGTTAGGCTATCTCAAATATTTCCCTTTTCCCTTTAGTCCCTCTCTGGAAATAGCAGTACCCCGTGTAATGTCACTTCATTTCATTCCACATCCCATAGTCATTTCTTGTTATTGCCTCTTTTCATTAAATTTTCGACATTCGAAAGATTGTTGAAACCTATGAACTACCAAAATACATTAGTATATACAAATACTGTATTATTTTTAAATGATATGCTTCATAATTGATTTTAAAAGCATTTATAACCATTACATTATGAAGTCCTTATTTTACTTGTGCTGGTAGGAA
Source organism: Periplaneta americana (assembly GCF_040183065.1). NCBI lineage: Eukaryota > Metazoa > Arthropoda > Insecta > Blattodea > Blattidae > Periplaneta > Periplaneta americana. The sequence goes on along the minus strand of NW_027185569.1, from coordinate 2,589 downwards.
TGTTTTCCAATGTCCCTTCTGACATGCATGTCAATATTCTATACAGGTGACTTTGAAACATTAAGTAAGACATTTTGTCCTCACTTTCACTATGGAAACCATTATCATTATAAAAAAAAGTCTCGTAAAGAGTACATGAATATTATCTATCATATTATTAACAGAGTAAATTCCACTCCAGAATTATGTTGAATGTACGAAAGTACAAATATTTTGCCTATCTTCGTTAAATATAGTTAATACACATAATCATTATTCTGCATAAAATAGTTAAAATTGCTATGGAGTATGTCAGTCTATTTATGGTGGATGTTTGAATGTTTCGGTAGTTATATATAATGCATTAACCATATTTCATCTCGTAACATTTTGCTCAAGATACTAATTAGACATTGTGTAACTTCTCATAAAAAGCCATGATTTTCATTTAGCTTTTTATAAAAAGTCATGATTTTCATTAAGATGACTTGCATATCAGAAGGTGTCACCATGATCATTCTCATGTCATTAAGAAAGTAGGTGGTAATATTTCATAGTATTTTACGTAAAATTCTGAGGAATATTATTAATACAATTTTACCTTTGATGTAGGGTGACCATTTTCTTACTAGTCTTGCTCACGTAGTTCACTTGCTTTTATGCTAAAATGTGTAGTTACAGATATTTCTTTCATAATTTATTGCTATAAAGTAATCTAGTAACCAAAGAAATCAAAGAAACTCGGATATTAAAACCATTTATTGCACTAATATGTAGCTCCCTCCTTAATTTGCTTCTAAATACGAGCTGCATGGTTCTCAAAATGCTTAGTGGTTGGTTTGTTTTTCTGTTGCAGTGGATTTTAAATTGGCAATCTTGTTGTAGTAGTAGTAGTAGTAGTAATAATAGCAATAACAATTTTTAGAACTTCAACCTCAAGAAATTTGGTATATATTAAAATGTTTGTACCTCACTACAAGAAAAAAGTGGGAAGGAGATCCTTTGCTTTTGTAATATAAGAATGCCAAGTTGTGTTCCAGTGCAAAAATATATTTTTCCATATAAATATAGCAGCCTGACTCCAAGGTTCCTGTTTATGTAGTTCTGATAACTTTCGGGTGTTGTTCTGGTCACCCTACATTAATGATAAACTTGATAATCTAGGGAATAGTCACTCAGTATAGATACTGGAGAAGCAAACGCTGTTCGTGTAGCTTTCTGTATTCCATTTATATTGACCTGAGTTTTCAGATGTCTTGAATCAAAATAATTATGTACTATAATTTTTAGTAACGGCTCCTTGCTGTTGATAGGTTAACAGTATTTTTTTTCCCTTGCTCTGTTAAGAATGATGAACCCTTTAAGCACAGGAATTTTCAAGTGTGAACAAAGAAACCTTTGCAGCTTGTTGCATTCTGTTAGAAATCCTCTTGTTCAGAGGTTGGGGTAATATTGTGTTTATTTTATCCATTCTCACATTAAATCACTTGGAGCTGCAAGAAATGGATTATTTTGTGTAATGGTGTTTTATTTTGTGTTAATGTAAGTTTATTTTCTGTAATTTGTTTTCTTGTAACAAGTACATTATGCTTTTAGATAGAATATTCAATAATGAATATGTTATGTTCTAAGAATGTGTGGTAAAAGGTCATTCGTATAATGGAACAAGTTACTGATATTTAATCATAGTTACTAGAAATAAATAATTTGACTGTAATATTAAATGTCAGATTAAGGATGTGCTCCTTGGTATGATAATAGGTAGGATTTGTTTATACAAGACTCTTTGTGTATTTGAGAGGGGAAAAAAAAAAACTCGGTAGACAAAGCAAAGAAGCATTGACATTTTGAATATAAGTGTAATTGTTCACTGAATGTCAGTGTTTTGTGTCTTACACTTCTGTTCACTATCATTTGCATAAAACGTCATTTCAAGTATATTTTAAAAGTTGACTTTGATAAATGTACCTAAAGATGAAGCATTTTACCACTTGTATACAGTAGACTATAATTTGATTATTTTCAAATGATTTCGTTATGACGCACACAGATGAAACGTGTATTTTATGCAGTGGACAAATTAAAATCTAAATTTGGAGACCATGGAGACATTTGAACCTGAAAGTGGTAGGGATAGTGAATCAGAAGCTGAAGACTTGTGAGTATGATAAAGTGTATCTGAACCTTGTTGAATTAATTACATACTAACTGGCTCATGCATTTACCATTACTTACGAAAAGATAAAATTTATACTGAAAAATGGATAAATGCATGTCTAATTCCAATAATAGAAGGAGAATGGATGATTTAAATGTTTATTATCTAATGTATAAACTGATTAAAATAAACTCAGTGTTTCACTTAAAAGTATAGGCTTATTGTTGATCACTTTCCTTTTAGTAGTACATCACCTAAGAAAAAGTGGGTGCTGTTGGAGACCAGATGAAAATGTAGTTGAAAGTAACATTTCCACAAAAATTATTTACATCTATTACTACACGTGATTATGTAATATATTGTAGCTTAATTTCTAAACTAATATTTCTTACATCACATGGTGCAAGTACTTTCTCTTGCCCTTTTCTAATGATCACTTCATGAAAGTGTTA
>NW_027185568.1:0-20000 GCF_040183065.1 Periplaneta americana | reverse complement strand
TATAATTAGAAAGTTTCCTTGGAACTATGATCACTTATCTCAGATGTGTGTTTCTGTGCTTCATAGCATCTGCTTATCCCAAACTATTTCGCAGTTTCACCTCAGTTCCAGCACTCCTTACGAGTCTTTTATGCTTATGTTAAGATATGAATCATCACGAGTGTGGTAATAAATTAATGAAAAATGTCAAAAGGTCTAATCTAAATTAAATAGTTGAAACTTAGTCGGGAAAATTTCCCTCAGATATTAAGAATAACAAAGAAAGTAACTCCATACGAGTCTCGAGTAAATGTACAAACATGCAAACAACACATTTCCTCTTTCAAAAGTAACATGTAAAAATATATAATTATATATACATATACATTGTACAAGAATTTACTTGTCTGTAATAAACCTGTGCAGGACGAAAACAAGAGCAATGCTGCATACTGAATCTCTTAACAAGCTTGAAAAATAAACTTCAATCAAGAATAACTGAAAAACATAACATTCAAACCATGTGTACATATATGCAAAATAACGCAAGAGACAACATATGGAAACCGAATAATGTAGTTTTCAATTTCACAAATAAAGAGTTTGTGGTTTAAGCATAATTAACCATATTTAAGCTTTTAAGCTTTATATATTGACGGATCAGTTCAAAAGGGAAGCAATTCAAAATTTAAAGTTTTGATAAATCTGCATTTTAAAGCTTCGTCACTGTGAAAAATCCATGGATCACTGAAATTACCTACACCATATTCTGTTAATGATGTTTTATATACTATACTATAAGCTTCAGGTTAGTGTGTGTTAATTGAGAACTAATGAAGGCAAGCTTCTTCATCGAAGAACTCTGCATGCCGAGCACTCCAGCATACCAGAAAGCCCTCGAAGTACTCAGAGAAAAAAAGGAACGCCATCTGGAGCGAGTTCTACATAACGGACGCAACCAGATACTGGGCAAATACAAACTACGAACTGAGACACATTGTGACCCATTACGCGGTTCATGGTTTTCACCATAAGATCTGTGCCACCAAGAGATACCACGAACCCAACGACAAGTGCGTGTGCGAACTGTCAGAAGCCGTGTGGACGATATCACGTTCAAAACTGCCATGAGAGGAAAACCTTATTCACAAACTTCTGCAAAGACTAAACTACAAATCCATGCACATTGTGCGCATTCCATTTATTTTAATTGAATTTTTCACAGCAACATAGAGCTTTAAAATGCAGATTTATCAAAATTTTAAATTTTGAGTTGTTTACCTTTTGAACTGTTCCGTCGATATAGTGTACTCTCGATAATCTGTGGACAGATTATCTGTTTTGTAGATCAACCGTGCATATTTTTGGCTCACATAATAAAAAAAAAATTACAGTGGTACTTCCTGACACTCAAACTGAATACTGTGGACTGTGCACTAAGCTTTGTATTGTATGCTAGAAACCAGCACTAATGTGCTCTTATATAGGGGCAGGTAAGTTTCTAATTCACACTTCATACAAAATAGCGTGCTCGAAGGTTCCAGGAAATTTTTCACTCATTTGCTTACAATTTGTTTTCATATACATGGATGCTGCTATTTTCAGTATTGCAATATGTGTGTGTGTGTGTGTATGTATGTATATATGTATGTACAGTAGAACCTCTATTATCCGTAGTAATGAAGGGGGTGGAGTGAATGGTTAATCGAAAAAATCGGATAATCCATATCATAAAAGATTTTCATAAATTAAGTGCATAATACAGTTTCGTAATTTTCTCAGTAGTCTTTTGTTTTAATACGCTAGGTAGTGCATCAGAAGTTCACTAATTTAATTCTGGTTTTCAATGACCGGTTTTTAATGGCCAAGGAAATTCCTTATGATGGCTGTCTGTGAAAAGATAGGAATAGTACAGGTCTCATGTAGTACAATTACATACTTTATACACTTATATTTGTTTTTCATTAAAACGGGCACAGTTGTAATTCCTATCTCATATTCTGATGCGACGTGAACCACAGTTTCTTTTTTCGCAAACCACTCAATTACTTTTTCGTAGCACAACACGTTTTCTTTTGAAACCTGTGGAAGACATTTTGCATAGAAGTTAGACGGTACGGTCACTCGAAGAGTAGATAATACTGTGTAAGGATAAAGGTTTGTGTAAAAGAACACTTTGTAGAAAAAATTCGTGCTAATGTAATGTAGAGTATTTCATATTTTTTTCTGCAGACAAAAAGAGCGAGAAAGACAATCGGATAATCCACCAATCGGTTAATAGGGTGACGGAAAATTGGGATTCTACTGTATGTATGTATGTATGTATGTATGTATGTATGTATGTATGTTCAGTCAGTAGTCCGAAGACAGGTTTGAACCTCATAAGTGACACCAATAGGACATCACTCATGAGCCAACTAAGCCAGATAATGGGGTAGGGTGGCTAGATTCTTTCCCCCTTCATTGCATACATCGCTGATTAACTACATATTACACTAATCAGACTTCAGATGCATACAAACAACTGTTCTTCCTCTGACACATATCGTCAAGTGAGATGTACTGCCTGGTAATAGATTTACAGTGACTAATATATCAGTTGAGCTCCTCGAGTTTCTTCTAAGTCAAAAAATGCCACACTGCACATGCTCCGAGCAGAAAGCTTTGACGAAATATTCACTTCGCTTTTCTGTTTAAATACATATAGGCCTATCTATGCTGAGAAGGAATTAAAACTACAGCCTCTTATGAACCACACTACAGACCTTGAAACATCTTTGCGCACTTACTGTACGTACCAGTCAGAGGTATATTGTAGTATGTTAGTGGTAAAGCGAAAGAGAGTTGTTTTGAATGTGAAGCAGAAATTGAAAATTATTGACTGCTTGGAAAGGGACAGTCATGAACAAATTAGCAAATGATTACGACATAGGCGTTCAAACCGTCTGGGGCATAAAAACAGTGAAAAGTAATTTATTGTTCATTCTTGATGCATTGTTCTTCTCAAGAGACTGAAAACGAAGCTGAATTCTCAAAACGAAAATCTATGAAAACATCTTCATTTACACGAATCTTGATTGTGTTCTTCTGCAGTAGTCTAACCAGAGGAGAGCCGAAGGAATACCAGTCTGTAGTGCAATGTGTATGGAGAAAGGAAATCTGTTTCACCAGACATTGAAATTATAACATGAATTCAATGCATTCTCTGGGTGGTTGACCAAGTTTGAACAGTGCTACTGTATCCAGCAGCTATCCAAAGAAGGAGAACGTGTTAATGCAAATATGGCATTAGATTCGATTAGATCTTTATTAACCGATAGAATTACAAGCCTTCATGGGTCGTCAGTAATTTGTAAATATGACATATAGTATGCCATATCATGTACATGATCAGTGGAGGCAATAAATGATGATTATTATGATTATGAAGAAAGAACATGGTACTGCTCAATAATCACCTATTATCAGAATCTGATCTTTCGTCAGTTTCTCCAAAGAAAAAGTAGAAAGTTAATGTAAACTTCATCACGAGAATTTGCCCGTTTTATAACTTTGGTAATAAAATTTTATTTGAAGAGTAGCTACAGGGGAAAAACAAAGTCACAATTCTCATAAGGGTGATGGTGGCATCTAATTCAGTATATTACTGCAAACTTTGGTGTTTTTCTTATCAAAACTGGTAAAGGAGAATTATCATCATGGATACAGTCATCATTTCCTACTTTCTCATTAGGATCAGCAACAAATTTTGCAGTAATAGACCTTTACCAATTTTGATAAGGGAAAACACAAATTTTGCAGTAATGGACCTTTACCAATTTTGATAAGGGAAAACACAAATTTTGCAGTAATGGACCTTTACCAATTTTGATAAGGGAAAACACAAATTTTGCAGTAATGGACCTTTACCAATTTTGATAAGGGAAAACACAAATTTTGCAGTAATAGACCTTTACCAATTTTGATAAGGGAAAACACAAATTTTGCAGTAATAGACCTTTACCAATTTTGATAAGGGAAAACACAAATTTTGCAGTAATAGACCTTTACCAATTTTGATAAGAGAAAACACAAATTTTGCAGTAATAGAACTTTACCATTTTGACAAGAGAAAACACACAAATTTTGCAGTGATATACAGAATTCCATTATGACATTAACATTATGAGAATTGTGACTTTGATTGTTTTTCCCCTGTACCGATACTCTTCATTTATAAATATGGCATGGTTACTTTAAAAAATGACCGCGGTTTAGTAGGACTACTACATTGAACAGGAAGTTAAAATAAATAATAAGGAATGTTTTGTCTACTGTAGAGGGATCTGTATATTTTAATTTGTGCTCTGATTTACTTCTTACTTACCAAAACATGAAATCTTGATCTATGTTTAATTTTTCGAAATTCACTTGGGAGCACCAACAATAAAAAATTATAAAGGAAAATGAGGTCCAAATATTTTTAATAAAGACTTCAACATTCAACATTTGTTATCCCCTCTATAAGTATGCAGTGAAACCAATTGTTACACATTTTGGTTGTCTCTTGTGTTTCTCATTTTTCTCTTAGTCATAATGTTTTTAATTAGAAACATTTCACTTACTACGCACAAAGCTGTTTTCAAGTAGATTTCATAACTAACTTAACATCACATGCAACTTAATTATCGTCTTGCACAGATCTATGTATAAACAAAAAAAATATATATACAGTCCCATGTAAGCCTAAATAAAATCTTCAATATTATTAATAATAGTACAAAATTGAATTTCTTCATACAAAAGTCAATTTGCAAACTTTTTTCTTTACAACATTTCAAGAAAAAATTAAAAATATAAGAAATATTTTAAAAAAATATGACTGAAAACGGATCTCAAGTTATACAGCCTATAGATAAAGTTTCGATATTTGTAAGTATTAACAAAATAGTTATGTCGACAAAATGAAAACCTTTGCACCTTAAAATTTCGTTTTCAGAATTGTGCACACATCCAAATGTCTCCGAAAAAACTACATATATAGTCAGCACAAATGAGCGCAATAATTGTAAGTCTCAATGCTGTATTTACAACGTCATGTTTTCAGTAGCTGCAGGCAAGCATCACGGCAAGCTCAGCATCTCTACCCAAAAAATAATGAAAAAATATGTGTTTTATTTATTAGTACTTATTACATCTATATTCTTTTGATGTGGCTTCAGTGGAGAATGGACTGGTACCTTAACCATGCATTTCAGTTATGGCTGCAGACCTGAGAAAAAATATGAGGAAATGAATTAAACATCAGTTTATACTTCAGTCTCTACCCGAGAAAAATAATAAAAACGAAACCAATAATTCTTCGGTTCACATTACTACTCTGTGACCTCCCAGAAGTGATCGAGTATAGGAGCGACAAGCTTGTTGAAATAATCCTCTCTGAGGGTGATTTTTTTCCAAATGTTGAGGCCCCTAGACTGAAGACGTTCTTTCTTGACAGGCCAGCGTCCTGCAGTCTTCTTCATTAGGTCCGAGATCAGGTGAATTCAGGTGCCCAGTTACTATTTCAATCCTTTATTCCCGAGTGAAATGTTCTGAAGGATGGACGCGACACTTATACGCGGTCATTCTGAACAACACTAGTCCATTGCTGGAATTAACCAGACTCTCAAGCTCTTCAGCTTGGCACTGAGAGCTCCTGGGTGTCACTTAGCATATGTGGACCAGAGAATGTGCCTTTCGCTAGAGAACATTACAACCTCTGCTCGAAATGAAGACAATCATGTCTTTGAACACCTGTCAAAGTTATTTTCTAATGACGACTTGGCTTTAAGTTGGTTAAGAACAGTCCATATGCAACCCAGAGAGGAAGACAAAGTCTTAACTCCGACAGCACATTGCAATGAGTGTTCATCTTGCTCCCTATTAGACATGATAAAGCTCGGCCCATCACATCTGGAAATGCAGGCCCTTGGATAATCCTCCGTAGCAGAAAATTGTCCATCTCTGCCATTTCAGAAATTAATCATTATTTTTAACGAAGTAATGGCACCATCTAGCGGCAAAACTGGAAATCGCACTGTGGTTGCATTTGTTTTCATTATTAAAATTGTTATTATTAACTAATGCAGAGTTCTTGGCAATAAAGCCATTGTTCTCCAATATTTCTCACACACAGTGGGTTTACAGGAAAGGCCTGGACATCGCTGAAGATGATTCTGATCCATTTGTTCCTGAAGACTGCACAATTGATAAAGTGGTGAAGAAATAATTCCAATTTTGTTCAATTGTTTTGACAAACAGTCATGCCCTGTGAGTAATCCAAAGGATGCAGCTACACTTTTCCTTGGATACTCACGAATTATATTTTGTTATACACTGAGACACTTCAATCTTTTATTATTTGAAATTTCGTGGAAATGCCGTGATATTATACTTGATATTTTGAGTTGATCGATGTTTTAACTGTTGAAAATGATAAAGTTGACGTGGGGTTTGTAATATTTTACTTCCCTTCTTAGCAAGATGGTCAGCAGCTTCATTATCAGAAAATCCACTGTGTGCTGGTACCCATTGCAAAACCAACTTTTCATACATCTTGATTACACAACTTTTAACACTCTATCACTTCGGAATAGATTATTGCTTTCATGTGTTAAACACTAAGTTATGGCAGCCTAGCTTGTTGACTAATATTTAACACGTGAAAGCGATAATCTACATTATTCCAAACCACCTCAAAATCTGTGCTTCAGTGGCTGGTCATGATAATATCTTTGAAAAATATTGGAGTGCAAGAGGTCAAATGACTTTATTGTCAAACGCCTGGCATTAGAAAACAACAACATATTATTCCAAACCAATTTTTTGTTAAACTTCATAAGATGGTGTACAATTTTCCAACAGTCAGTTACTTTTTCACTTACGGTGATAGACTGATCATTACAGCAGCACAGCAGAATATAACAGTGTGTTGAAAATAAGAGATCCAGTGCAATAGATTACTAAGTGTCGAATAGATGGCTTCAACTTCATCAGAACTTGTAGCTCCATAACCCAAGGATTTACAAAACGAGAAAAGTGAACATGTATGTAGCTCCATTTCGGTTCGACAGTAGGAATCCAACAGTGAAAATATGGAGCCATTCTTTAAGTTTCCAGTACTAGTAATTTCAGGACATCTTTTGGAGTGTCACTCTTCTGATTATCTTCAAGCAGGTCCTGATTGATAATACTGTGTTTCTACTGGGTTAGTTTTATGAATTAGATTTTCTTTACTTGTTGAGAGATTCATCTTTTTCTTAATATCATGTAGGTACTTTAAGGAGAAAGCTTTCCCGAGATTTAAACTTAACTATGAAGTTTCTTAGCTCCCAATTGTGCAAGTCTGGTTAATTTTTCGTACTGAATAACAGCATCCTTTTGTAGTTCATATGATGAACTATTAGTTGCAATGCAGGTGTTGCAGTAGATTTGACAGCTCCTGTAATCAATCGGAGACTTTGAGTTTTCAATCGTTTTATAGTTTTAAGATTTGCTGTTATTAAAACTTATCCACAAGGAGTAGTGCAGTGCATTCCATAACCTCTCCTACTCAATCCCATCCTCCCCTCCCATGGTGCACCCTGTTTCTAACAAATGGGGCTCTGGAGACCGAGTCACAGCGGTATAATTGTTCCACCAAAAATGGAAGAAATGATATTTCAGCAGACTGACCTGCCATGGCGTCTAGAGGGGATATGGTCGGTGGAGTTGTCTTACAATCCTCCTGGCCAGGTCATGTGGACTCACTAATCAACAGTTTGGGGGTTGCGTGTAGTGATATAACTGCCATAACATAATAATATGGTGCCTACATTAAAACGGTTATACTTTTTTGCTACATCACTTCCATTATTAAAATTAAAATACTACTACATAGACATTTAGAAAACACAAAGATAAAAATCAATCTATATTCCATAAAAAAACTAACCAACCTAGGAACATGGTGATTAAGAATAAATAGGAAAGAAATCTGTAAACGAATTTGACAATAACGCCATCTATGAGGAAAGATGGGAAGTCTACATCTAGCATTCAGAAACTGTCAATCTCTCGCTTTCCAATACTAACCCACAGTGAATGTAGTGGCTATACATGTCTGCAATGCTAAATACCTGCGCCTTGGGGTCTTTAATTTTCCCATTTTCATGGATTAAAATGAGCTAACGAAATCCTGAATTAATACAATTCAATCACTTCATTCTCGAGAATGATGTGGCGTATCCAGGGCCGGGGAGTTCAAATTTAAATAACAAATAATTATTATTTTAAACATGTGTCAACACAGCATCAAGGTTGTGTACAAACACACACTCCAGAAATACCACGAGCCCAATCATTCTTGTGTAGACTGTACATTATAAAGTTAATATGGAATGTTTTTGTTTCCTTCAAACTTTCAAAGTGAGAAAATTAACTGACAGCAAAAGATTCTTGTGACAAAATTTAAGTGGCAATTTAAATAACACAATGACGTCGGTAGCTTAAAAAATAAGTGTTGCTAGTGTATCAAAAATGTAAAAATAAAAATTATTACTCTCAATAAAAAATTAAATGGAAGAATATCTTCAGACAAACCAATCAAGCCATCATAGTTCTATTAAAGTGACTTTGCTATTACCTACAAGTCACACAGTTCTAAAAATGGTATAATTGTGGTATTAGGCAAAAGAGAGGGGTAGGAAAGATGCAAGGTAGTGAAGCATTAAGTTGTGATAACAAAATTACGGAAACTTCACAAGAATACTGAGTCATACAAACTATCTCAGTTGAGCCTTCCTTTGTTTTGAACATAAGTTTGATATTTAAAATGGCTACAATGTAAGTTCTTTGCTATGGAATGTTTTATTGGAAACAGTAGGTACTTGACATAAACAAAAATTACAACGCTGCATTCTACTCCTCAAATTCTTCTTTCTAAATGATAATGAAAATTATTCAACAAAAATGTAGTTTGCAAATTGATATTTGTAGGCAACAGTAAAATAGCAGCTCTTTATGAATCTAACAAATACTCGTTCATCTTCTTAAACTGACATGATCAAGGATATGATCTGAATTGTCTTAATAGCTCATGCCTCTGGGTTCGAGAGCAAGCTGTTCCTTCACATGGTGCTTCAAGTCGGCTTATTTCTATGCAGAACTTAACACTGAGGGGAAAATGATACGATTTTTCTGAAGTACTGCACCTTACTTTAAAGTATTATGGTAGTTAATAATTACTTCATTTGTAAAAAAAGAAGCTTAAATTTAATAATATGTGCATTCACGTTTTGATATGAGGGTCTTCTGAATTCAGTACATTAAATGCATAATAAAATCAATAATTTTGCAAATCTCAATATATTTTACTTATTACCGGTATTGAAATAAATTTATGTTACTGTCGTCATTAGAATGCACAGGTTTTTTGGAATTCGTAAATACACTCATTTATATAAATGTTGATGTATTATATACAAGAAATAATATTAATGTTCATATTTCAATTCTATATATAACATATGGATATAAAGACAGACGAATACTATAAAAACCAAGATATGTGAATATGCAGTCTACATTTCTTAATAAATTGACCGATTGACATATTTTATGCACTTTCGTAACAATAAACAGTAATTTTTCACTCTTACGTTATTGAAATTTCATGACTTTATTGAAGATGATGGCTTTAAGAATACTCCACACACGAGTTGCAATTTAGTGCAATTTAAATTGTATGTTTTTGCAAGGTACAATCATCTAAATGGACTCAATTTACAATCATCACTGTGTATTCAGACTTCAACTTGCTACTTTACGTTTATGGATTTTCATTAATAATATTATTGATATCTGGCACCAGCATTATATTTTTTCAAGAACTGACTTACTTCAAGAATTTAAACATACAAATGTATCAGTCACATCAAAAAATTAGTTCAGTAACGTAAGACATATTTTTATAAATAATTTTGATTTAAGTTGTACTCGTTCTTCACTGGTGTAGCTGGAAAGTGAAGCTACAACATTTCTTAGAAACTATGTAGAATTTTAAATTGGTGACTGGAACGATTTCTTCTAGTAATTATGGCAGTTGTACACTTAAAGTCTTTTCAAGAACATAGTGTGTGTGTGTACAGGTTATTTTGGTAAATAATTAATACATTTTGTCATAAAGAAGCTCGATAACATAACGCTGAATGTTAGCAAAACCCAAATGAGAAAATTTACGTCATGGAAATCACCAAGGCCACGAGATTTCATTCAGGATGAAAGTTTATTCTTAAATGTAAGATATGTTAACAGCAACAGTGCCAACATTTCTTAACCATGCTGACCACGTAGCACCATGCTCCCACAATTCTTGTATTCACTGATACATCAAGGCCATTTTGTGTTTAGAATAACTTTCTGTTGTTACAATTGACTTTCAGCAGCACAGTTTCATGTACTGTAGACTGCATAGCAACCACATATTTATTTAATGAACCAGAGATATAAAAAAGGTTTCACTCTTAAAATTGCATTGTGATTCTTAGATCAGCTGTGTACTTTATTGACCTATTAAACTGACACGTTTGTTAACATCAGTGAAAAAAAATAATCGAGCTCAGCTGTATTACATTTAAAAGAAGGAATCTTTACATTTGTTGGAACTGCATGATTTTTTAATATACAATGTATGTTAACTAAAATACTTCCATTCATCGATGTTTGCAAAATCTTGATAACTGAAAGAATTATATCTACGATTTTTTAAATATTTTATGAGAAAGACAAAGCAAAGCAAGAAAAGAGGATAACAGATATACAGTAAGAGAAAAGGAAACAGAACTGAGGTAGCACATACCAGCAGATCACGCCCTCATCTCCCTCCCAATAATTTTCAACTCTAGAACCTCAGTTTTATGTTTCATTTTGTAAGATTGTCCATATTTCCGTATTGAACAGAGCTCAGTATAAATATTCGAAATTAATATTTTCCTTCAAAAGACATGTTTCTATTTGGTAGTCTTATATAACACTTCTTCAAAGAAAAGTTAATGGCTAAAAATTTCTATTGTAACTAATCTCTGAGAAACCTATAACAAGGCAAGACAAACGGAAGTTATCTTAAAATAAATGATTAAAGTAATGAAAACGAAATTCACAAAATGTAACTGTAGAAAATATCTTGATGAATATGATAAGAAGTAATTGCAATTCTGTTACAACCTCTGCTAAGTTCCCTGAGAATAGATGAGGGCAGTTTCATCTCACAACAGTGCCACCGTTTAAGTAATGGTACTGGTACATTTAAACGGACTTGAAGTATTCAAGTCTTGTTTCCTACTATGATCTGATATGTACGATTAAAAATTATACTGAGATTAATATGATTACCATAATAATCCATTTAATTGCAGTGGGTATGCCTTATAATTCATTTGGTTAAGGTCCTGCAATATTATTTTATTACAAAGTATCTTTTTCATCTTCTGATTTAATATGCAGGGTAATTAAACAAAAATATAATTAACTTTTTTATTTACCTTCCATTAGTTCGAACAGTTCTTTTACCGGTATCATTACAAATATTACTAAAGAACCTGATTACAACTCTGGTTTCATATTAAATAAATAATGGACGTCCCACGTGAAAATGTAATTTAGAGCATCAAAATCTATTTATAATGTAACACTTCAGAGCCCATAAAACTTTTTCTACGCCACATTCACTATGTATATAATTTTATCATTAACTGTAACAACAAATTAATAACATAACCAAACAAATTTGTAAACGAATTAAAGAATTACCAACAACTGATCAGCACCTTCATAAATATTATTGTTATTATTATTGTGGCATTTCAATATAGTGAGCATAAATGATTACCGGTAAATAGATTTTGATGCTTTAATGAAGTAAGCACATGTTTTTAAATTAAACTTTTTATAGATATTATCTATAAGGATGTTTCACTTTTAACTAAATGAAATTTTCTCTTGTGGACATTCATTCACAAACAAATCGTGTCTGGTATGTTTTATGCACAATATTACGAAATGATATGCACCAGACATGCACAACTTTACGCCAGTTGCACATTTCTCAGCACATTACAATTTGAAAACAATCAACTATACAACTTTAACTTAGGACGTTCATAGAACTACAAAATGGCATGACACTGTATCAAAATCAAACGAGAACTAAAACATAATTATATCTATAGCGAAAGAGAGTCATGCTTTCTTGCTTCGTACAGTTCATTTGTCACTAAAATGTAACCAAAAACAAATTTAAAGGTTTTCAGAATACATCAGAATCTTAACGCCATTATAGTGTCTCCTGCAGTCAGCAGCACTGGTTCAGAATGTGTCATTTACTTTTAAGTCTCTACACAATGTAGGTACTTCAGATTTTATCTTTATATTTCTTTTTTTTTTTTTTTTTTTTGCATAGGCAGTACTATACAGGCTACATAATCAGGGATACAGATTTAACTTCATTTTATCAAGTTGGCAGTGGTAGTTGACAAAGCTTGGAACTTATATACCAGGAAGTAATCACTGCCGGTACCTTCAGGAACGGTCTGTCAACTTGACAATAGTCATACTATGTAAATTAACATAAATAACATTATACACACCAATAATATGGCAAAATAATTGAAAATTTGTTTGATGGGAAAAGCACGTCTTTTTTCCCAGTATTTGATTACTTTGTACCTACATTAGCCTGAATACTACTTTAGGTAGTTATATGTGAAAATGAATAAAAAAAACACTAACATACACAATGACTGGAATTGTATTCCTACATATTTCATAAATAACATTTCTCTTACGTATTATTTTAAATTATTTCATGGAATCATAGCAACTGTCAACACCCATATTATTTATTGTAATACTATGAGTGAATGGCAAAGACGTCCTAAAAATAATAAATTCTGCCAACTGTCCTTTTCATCATTCAACATAAATATAAATAAAGGCCAGGAGCCAGGTCTCAGAAAATGGTGGTTTTATATTAATGACAAATAAATGATCTTTTCCAGTCCTCAGTGTATCATTATGATTTCCTGCAATCCACGTGCCAACTCGACAGAAATATGTCTTAACAGTACCGAGGAAGAGGGACGCAACAAACACATCATTCACACACTCACTTGTGACTGTCTAACAGCTGTCAGCATGAGGTAGTACGCAGCTCCACCTCCACATCGCTCAGCTGTTTATATTGCTTCTCAATTACATGATATAATCACCATAAGTAGAGATAGGAAATTCATCACCTCAAGCCCAAATCGCATATTTGGAATCGCTAACGTGTTTCACGTCACACTTAATCTTCAGTTCAAATGAATCAGGAAGCTAACTTCAAACGTTCACTCAGTATCTATAACAACTCTTCACATTGCACCAATGTTGTGAACTAGGAACTCCTTGGCAAAGCAAGATTGCTACCAACAGGGCAGTGCAGCTCTCTGGTACATCCCACAACAGCCATGAGACCAATTTCATCAATTTTTAAATTAAGTATTAATCAATTCAGTTCTACTTTTTATAACTCTAAAAAGGATCATATCTAACTCTGAACCTCATAGGTAAATTCATTATTTCTGTATATGTGGAGGATATTTATACCTTGATGATATACTTTTATTATCCACAGAAGTACAACACTAAGGCGCGTACCGTATTATTTTCACTCACGTGATAATTAAAGATACGCACTAGTAAAAGAATGTAAATATTGGGTAATGTCACAAAAACATATCAGATTCAAATTTCGGCAGCAGTGAAATTTTTGCGAGCTGTAAGATGGTGTCACAATAAAAAGTACCGGTAATGATGCTAAAAATGAATTGGGCATATTTTATATAAATAAAATCAGGCACATATAAAAAAATGAGGGATCACATGAGAAGAATATCAGCAACAAAAATATCTAATTATTGCTTCAGTATCAATCAATAAGTTAGAAAATAAGACTACAATGTGTTCAAAACATTTCAATATACATCACTGTCATGGACAGAACAAAGATATGTTGCCCAAATAGTACAAATGAACAGCTATCTTCTATTTCAGTCTTTAACCCTTGCTCAAAAGCAAGGATGGAAGGTTAATGTGAACCAATTAGTCAAATGTGCCGTCATCTTCTGCAGATATGAACTACTTGAAGTGTCTGTACTCCCTCATTGATTGTCTGATCAGTGTGTATTACATACATTTTACTCTCTCTTTGGATATTAGGAGGGTCAAATAGTGTGCCAAGTGATTCAACTGGTATTATTCGTGAAGACTGAAAATCGTGGAGATACCTCTTGCCTACTTCCAAATGAAAGCAATTCACAGGAGCAGTCACAAAGAAACAATTTCTGACATAAATTATACACTAATCTGTTTGAATAAAATTCTTAACAAAACACAAGGCGATACAACAGCATCTTCCTATACATTCCGTGTTAACAATCCTAAAACAGTTGAATGTTAACTTTCATACGATCTAATAAATGTTCATAAGTGGAAAATTGCAGGTAAATTTTGATAACAAAAATTTTACTTTTAAAGCTTTGTTTTTCTATATTCAATTCCAGGAAAATATAAACATATTCCATGAAAATATATTAAATGTTGAATATAGTTTTCAAATGTATTAGAGAGTCGATAAAATACATATATACTGCATATGTATGTTTTCAATGCCATAAAGTTATTTCAAAATTGCAAAACCATCAACTATATGGCTTAATAGTGAGCAAGAAGATCTCAGAGAAAATGGAGTGTGCGACTGGAAGATTATGACAACAAATACAGCAGAATGAACTGAGGAAGCAAAGCTGGGAAGTGGCTGTTGAACCAAATGTAATGCGGCCTAATAAATTAAATTTCCTGTAACAAGTTATGAATTATCCAGACAGATAACAATAACCAACAAAATAGTCTGAAGCTCTAAAAACTGCAGAAATTGTAAATTAACTTCGCCAGAATAAATAAATATTATTAATATTATTTTTATTACGAGGCTTGATGAAAATGGCAACACAACTGTTCGAAGGAAGAGAAAACTTGAGGGAGCGGTTCCTAGCAACGATCTGGTGCTGCACAAAATTTCATATCTCTAATATCTTCTTCTTATCCGCACTGATCACCAACATTATGTTCAGCTATTGATAAGAAAGAAACTTGGCGAAAGGCATAGCTTACATTCAATATGTAGAAGTTACTAACTTCATTTCTTTTTTGTAAATAAATATTGCATTATGCACTTTTAAGGCCTGTTTGAAAAATATATATACGCAAAGCAAACAGGAATCCATATTGACAAGAACACAAAAATCATGTCGGCTTCATGACAGTCATGAGGTTAGGAGACTAACAGGCTTTTTATTATTCTCTTTTTTTTACCGACGGAGGTAGTTACGGAATTCATACCTTTGCAATGTACTGCGCATGCTTACACCAGTATTACGAACTGCATACTGTTATTTTGTACTCGTTGCTATAGAGAATTAATTATACGTAATAGGAAGCATTGGCTTGTCCCACCTGGCCAGCCCCGCAAGCACAGCATGTTTTGGTATAAATGTGTTGTCATATAAAAAAATGTCTCATTCTTATTATACAAACAACGATCTTTGGTTGAAAACACAACTATCACATACAAACACACACAGCACAATAATAATATGTACAAAATTATCACTGTTCGAATAGTTTATAAGATACTCGATACGACGCTTTATCTCACGGAAGTCCCAAACTAATTATTCTTTTGACAGTATTACGATTCCATTACGAGGACATGAGATCTTGGGATTATTACATACCTACATACATTAAAATTCGTTTATACATAATGCACAAAATACATTTTTAAAACATAATCTAGACAGCATGGCATTGCACAAGTTAAACCTAATGTGGGAGGATCAAGCCTGCAGCTGTTGAATTTGGAATTCCATTTTCTTAAGTTGTAGTGCGGCCAGCAACGTCTCAAAGCGGAATGAATGCTTTCTTGCTGTATAAATAATCTCTGCGGTAATGTAGTAGTCTGACTTTTGGCCACGAAGCACAATCGACAGGACATGTCTGTGATCTGTCAACACAACTGACAGGACACACTGTGATGTCAACACAATTGACAGGACACACTGTGATGTCAACACAATTGACACGACATATCTGCAATCTGTCAACACAATCGATGTATATTGCTCACTCCTGTTCAGATGTTATCATCAGCCAAACCTCTCCTTAACCAGGAACATGAGTTTCTTCTTCCCTTTGTAAGCCACCTTCATGTTCTCCACCAGCTGCGTGAACTGCGCATGTCCGTCATGGGCGAGGATAAACGTGTCCCGTGCCTTCCCCAGGAAGTCGATGAAGTCGCCATAGTGGCGGGGCGAGATGTGGGTGAGGCGGGAGTGGGTGGTGTTCACGTACGCCGCCACTGCGGCTTCCAGGAGCTGCCTCAGCGGCGGACGGTCATAGGAGAGGGGCTTCACTCCTCCCCCACAGCCTCCACGACTGCTGCTGCGGTGATGGTGGTGGTGGTGGTGGTGCTTCCCCCCATCTGCTGCACCGCCGCCCCCTGGAGGGTGAGGGCACGAGATGCCGGGAGCGGTCATGGAGCAGCGTCTCAGTATGTCAGACAGGACTGTCGCACACTGCACGTTCTTCACCAGCAGCGGGATCATGTTGGTGAGCTCCGACTTCCCAAGAGAGTGGCTGAGGGCGCAGGCCCAGTGAATGTCATTGATTGCAGGATGAGTGTCCTGTGGAAAAGAAGTTGTAAAAACTAAACAACAAAAACACTTGCTGACTGCACCAGAAGTAAGTTACCTCGGTTGGTATGGCAACAACAAATCACTGCCCGTTCTGACTTGACACACAGTTCACTGTGTATAAACAAAGCCATGCTTGTTCGCATTTATATTTCGTTTGGTGTGCGGCTTATGCATACCAGATCCCAACCAACGTAAACGAGTTTATTCTGTTTTGTTATACAGTTATTGTTCGTGCTGTTGTAGTTTAATCCACTGTTAAATCTATTTGTTTCATTGTTCTTGTTTTATTATTTTATTACCTGTATTGATTCGCAATCTTGTTCTCACGGCATGACGTTTGTTTAGTTTGAAACACACCGACAGAACACACATTAAGGACCAGAAGAATGAAATGTTCAGCAACGTTGCTCTCATCATCTGGTGACTACAAAGTATTTTTAATCCAAGTGTAACGTAGCTTTTTTTTTTTGGGTTTGAAATTGAACGGGTTACATCAACTACCTGTTTATGTGGATGACGTGAATATGTTTGGAGAAAATCAACAAACGATTAAGGAAAACACGGAAAATTTATTTGAAGCAAGTAAGGAGATAGGTTTGGAAGTAAATCCCGAAAAGACAAAGTATATGATTATATCTCATGACCAGAACATAGTATGAAATGGAAATACAAATATTGGAAATTTATCCTTCGAAGAGATGGAAAAATTAAAATATCTTGGAGCAACAGTAACAAATATAAATGACAATGGAAAGGAAATTAAATGCAGAATAAATATGGGAAATGCCTGTTATTATTCCGTTAAGAAGCTTTTGTCATCTAGTCTGCTGTCAAAAAGTTGAAAGTTAGAATTTATAAAACAGTTATAATACCGGTTGTTCTTTATGGTTGTGAAACGTGGACTCTTTTGAGAGAGGAACAGAGGTTAAGGATGTTCGAGAATGAGGTGCTTAGAAAAATAATTAGGACTAAGAGGGATGAAGTTACAGGAGAATGGAGAAAGTTATACAACGCAGAACTGCATGCATTGTAGTCTTCACTTGACATAATTAGGAACATTAAATCCAGACATTTGAGATGGACAGGGCATGTAGCACGTATGAGCGAATCAAAAAATGTGTATGGAGTGTTAGTTGAGAGACCTGAGGGAAAAGGACCTTTGGGGAGTCCGAGACGTAGATGGGAGGATAACATTAAAATGGATTTGAGGGAGGTTGGATATGATGCTAGGGATTGGATTAATCTTGCTTAGGATAGGGATCGATGATGGGCTTATGTGAGGACGGCAATGAACCTCCAAGTTCTCTAAAAGCCATTTGTAAGTAAGTAACGTACAGCTCAAACATTATGTCCAGACACTCCCCCACTCTTCCTACAGAGCTGCGCACGAAATTGGATGAGTCTACTTACGAATATAGGGGAATGGGTTACTCTTTGCCTTGAACTCGGTAGACACACGCCCGACCTTCTCTTATACTCCTACCCCCTCTACAGCCACGTTGTTTCCAGACTGTACATCGCGAGTGTCTTGACAAAATGCATGAGCTGTAGCTTTGCTTTGATGTGTAATTTACATTTTGACTATGGGAGCCATAAATTCTGTATTTAAATTCAAATGTTCGATCCAAGATCTACAAGATTTTAAGGGCACGAAAATCTAATGAATAAAGATTAACAATGACAAAAGATGATATACATTTGAGAACGGAATTTGTGTTTTCTGTAAAAATTAAGAATAACATCAGAGACTGAAATGGGAACATGTCAAGAGACTGAAAAACGACGTAATTCTAAACACATTTTTAACACAGATACCAAAAGGAGAGGTAAGTTTAGGACTATCCAAGGAAATCATAGGTTGAATTCCTGAGAGGTCACGTGGCCTAAGGCCTGGTGGTGGTGGTGGTGGTGGTGGTGGTGGTGGTGGTGGTGGTGGTGGTGGTGGTGGTGGTGGTGGTGGTGGTGGTGGTGGTGGTGGTGGAGGAGGAGGACGAAGATGATGATGATGATGATGATGATGACGACGCCAATGGCAATGATGATGATTTACACTTCTCCATCAAGACGTAAACTGTAGCTTAAAAATGTTCTCTTGCTTACCTGATTGTACGCCAGGTGTACATTTTTCATGGCCAGCATTGCCAGCTTGTATGCTCTCGTGGGATATCCCCTGTGTTCCATGTATCTTGCAATAGTAAACAACTGTGAGGAAGTCATGATATGAGATGCGGCATCGATGACGATCTGATAAGCCGTCTCAAATGCCAGTGCTTCATTCTCACATAATGTTAGAGCATTCAAGGCACAATTTGGGGGATCCTGTAATAAAACGTAATTCTTATTATTCTGCACAATCACCCGTACTTATAAACTCCAGACACCTTGGAAATGCAGAACTAACACTTCTATAATGTGTATCTGTTTGTCTAAATTGTGTATCTGTTTGTCTAAATTGTGTATCTGTTTGTCTATAATGTGTATCTGTTTGTCTAAATTGTGTATCTGTTTGTCTATATTGTGTATCTGTTTGTCTATAATGTGTATCTGTTTGTCTATATTGTGTATCTGTTTGTCTATAATGTGTATCTGCTTGTCTATATTGTGTATCTGTTTGTCTATAATGTGTATCTGCTTGTCTATATTGTGTATCTGTTTGTCTATATTGTGTATCTGTTTGTCTATAATGTGTATCTGTTTGTCTATATTGTGTATCTGTTTGTCTAAATTGTGTATCTGTTTGTCTAAATTGTGTATCTGTTTGTCTATATTGTGTATCTGCTTGTCTATATTGTGTATCTGTTTGTCTATATTGTGTATCTGTTTGTCTATAATGTGTATCTGTTTGTCTATATTGTGTATCTGTTTGTCTAAATTGTGTATCTGTTTGTCTATATTGTGTATCTGTTTGTCTATAATGTGTATCTGTTTGTCTATATTGTGTATCTGTTTGTCTATAATGTGTATCTGCTTGTCTATATTGTGTATCTGCTTGTCTATATTGTGTATCTGCTTGTCTATATTGTGTATCTGTTTGTCTATATTGTGTATCTGTTTGTCTATAATGTGTATCTGTTTGTCTATATTGTGTATCTGTTTGTCTAAATTGTGTATCTGTTTGTCTAAATTGTGTATCTGTTTGTCTATATTGTGTATCTGTTTGTCTATAATGTGTATCTGTTTGTCTATATTGTGTATCTGTTTGTCTAAATTGTGTATCTGTTTGTCTAA
>NW_027185567.1:0-10000 GCF_040183065.1 Periplaneta americana | reverse complement strand
TAATTAGATATCTTCTTCAAATTTTCGCTTACGTAAATCTACCGTTATCGCATTCTAGATACAATGGAAGCATTTCCTCAAGGTAATACGTTCGTTTATTATTTTGTTATACTAAATAGTTGTTTATCGTTTGTTTTTCATTTGCAACAAAGTCGTCCGAGTGCTGTGCTTACAATTCCGTCCTCAGGTTGAAACCAACTTAATTTCGTATAAATTAATTTCGACAAGCGTTCGCAAACTCAGCATCTTCAACTCAACTGCCGTGAAAGCGCTAAAATTAAATCAAACGAACAAATCTGGCAATGTCAGCTGCCTCCATAATAAACACACTTTTAAACAACTGCTTTAAGATAAGTACGTACTAAGGTACACGGAACAGCTGCAGTGACGCACGGTAATGTGGACTTGAACCGTTTTACCACAAATTCCGTTCATGATAAAATACCAATTTTTACTCCATTTGTATTTTTGTGCAGAGAAAATATTAATATTTTTTAACAACACTCATCCTTCAATCACTTTATATACGAAGCGGTATATAAATTCTTGAAATCGACTACTAGCAAATATTTTACAGGGCATTACGCTGTGAAAGTAACATTCGAAAGGCTACATTTCTAGGCCTTGCTGATATTTCACTCGTACATCAAAATGAGAAAAGTTCTCTGGTCTGAAAAGCGTACCTGTCAACTATTCACGAGTAATTCGGCAGTGAATAACCCACAACCAATTCACGTGTAATAACCCACTGTGTGTATTTCAATGCGGGAATGCGTAAGAATAATGTAGCCCGCTCTGCTCTCCTACGACTCGTTTTTCTGTGTAATTCGGTAACACAACCGACTGAACTCGGCTCTCGCTTTCTTGCCGTCCGCACGCACCGGCTGGCGAACAACGAAATGGACACGGACTTTTCAGACCTCGCAACCAAGGAACCAGAACGTTGCTCCATTCCTACAAAACTACAGACGAAGGTTACGCCCTCGAGGTTGTAACAGATTCCTGTGACACTTGGCTCAGACACACTGCCGGTCAGCGCAAGAGCGGCCTACGTGCTCTCGACACAACACTGCACACTCACTCACACACTCACCGACTTGCAGCACGCTGTCCACGCACCCGGACTCCAGCAGCTTTAATCCTTTATAGAACGACAGGTTTTGGTGTTCACCACTCGCACTCACGGGGGGCACACGCGACAGGGACGAGTACATGCAGATGTCGCGCTCGTCCCTGGGGAAGGACCAGAATATGATGCGTCTCTGGACAGGCTCGGGGATGCGGTCGTAGCGCTCCTCTATGCGCTGGAACGGGATGTTCTCGGCCACGATCTTGGCCGTGATGTCCAACAGGCTGTCAGGGCTGCGCACCACGCCCGCACCGTGGTGCACCAGGCCGCCCGCACCCGCACAGGCACCCAGCAGCAGGAAGGAACTGCAGGAGGAAGTTGGCAGCAGGCCTACCCCCGCCCCCGGCCGGGAGCAGCACAGCCTCTTCACTCCAGACATGGGCTCTCGCTTCTGCGGCCGTGAGCGGCGGTCGGAGCCTCCACTATGGGCGCCTCGTGGTGGGAGACGTTTACGGCACTGGGCATGCGCCGTGCGCTCCCCTCCGCGCAGTCCGGGGCCGCGCCACAGCTGACGGGGCCCGCGCGCGAGCGTAACAACTTTGTTTATGTTCTCCACATGGCGGCAAGGTGCGGCGCCGACAAAGCGAACGGGGGGAGGAGAAAAGAAGGCGCAACGTTCCGTGAATTTTCGCCGCCGCTACCCTCTCCGATCCAGGGACCCGCCCGAGACACGAAAATTTGCAGCCCCCCGTCCGACCATCCGGAGCTCTGCAGTCCGCCCTCGCGCTGCACCTCCACTTGCTTGGGGGCGACAACCCCCCCCCCCCCAAAATAAATAAAATAGAAACAATTGGCAGGTCGGTGGGTTGCGGTACTGGGTTTTGGCAAAAAGGACGGTGCATGGTTTGGAGGGAGGGCGAAACGGGGGCGAGCCTGCATGAAATGACATTAGAACGAACGACGCACCGAAGAGATCAATAGTACAGCGCAGTGCTCCCCTCTGTAGCGACACGAGCTGGAAAAAAGGGCGCCGCATCTTCCAGGCCTGCCAGCCTGCAGCGGGCTTCTTTAAGTCTCCGCCAAGTTTCGTCGAAAAAGACCCAAATTTACCCGCAGCTAAAGAAGATCGCTTTATCTTCTAGTCCTGCCAGTCGTGCAGCGGGGCTTCTTTAAGTCTCCGCCAAGTTTCGTCGAAAAAGACCCAAATTTACCCGCAGCTAAAGAAGATCGCTTTATCTTCTAGTCCTGCCAGTCGTGCAGCGGGGCTTCTTTAAGTCTCCGCCAAGTTTCGTCGAAAAAGACCCAAATTTACCCGCAGCTAAAGAAGATCGCTTTATCTTCTAGGCCTGCCAGTCGTGCAGCGGGGCTTCTTTAAGTCTCCGCCAAGTTTCGTCGAAAAAGACCCAAATTTACCCGCAGCTAAAGAAGATCGCTTTATCTTCTAGGCCTGCCAGTCGTGCAGCGGGGCTTCTTTAAGTCTCCGCCAAGTTTCGTCGAAAAAGACCGAAATTTACCCGCAGCTAAAGAAGATCGCTTTATCTTCTAGGCCTGCCAGTCGTGCAGCCGGGCTTCTTTAAGTCTCCACCAAGTTTCGTCGAAAAAGACCGAAATTTACCCGCAGCTAAAGAAGATCGCTTTATCTTCTAGGCCTGCCAGTCGTGCAGCGGGGCTTCTTTAAGTCTCCGCCAAGTTTCGTCGAAAAAGACCCAAATTTACCCGCAGCTAAAGAAGATCGCTTTATCTTCTAGGCCTGCCAGTCGTGCAGCGGGGCTTCTTTAAGTCTCCGCCAAGTTTCGTCGAAAAAGACCCAAATTTACCCGCAGCTAAAACTAGCTAGTTTCAAGCTCCCTCATTTCCAAGTCAACAATAAATATTATATAAAACTGTCATTTTTATTTTCTTCGGTCCCGAACTATGCCTGATTTTCTTGTCTTTTTTTTTTTTACTTCCATTGGATTCCTACCTCTCGTCATCCATTTCGTCATGAGTGTATCTCCTAGCAGAGGTTGTACTTTTCAAAGCAGTGGTCCAGAAATACGTAGTCAGATGTTCTGCGAAAAGAAAAATAAATTTGTTCTGTTGTTACTTCGTTTTTTAACGTTATTACTTTGCGTTTCAAATCCCATTTCCATTTTGCCCAGTGCTTTGGGTTTACAATTCCTTTCAAGAAGTTCGTGTCCGTATTAAACGCATATTTACATTTCAGAAGCACAGTTCACAGTGGAAACAGCCGCAAGTCCTGATATGCCCTAATAAACATCAGCATCACTTATTTCGTCTTAAAAGTAACATATTTAAACTTTTCACAAGCATCCAGCGAAAACAATACTAAAGAGCCGGCACTTCTTCAGGGGCACAGGGGGAGCAGAGGCCCCTTAACCAGATTTCTTAAATAGTGAAAAAATAATAATTTGAATGTGTGCATGGATTCATCTTAATTGCCGTGGTCCCTTATTAAGTCTGTTGCCTAAAGTAGACTTTGAAGAGCCAAGAGAAAAAGATGAGAACAGAATTAACAAATTTTTTTGCACAATCATCCCTTCTACGCAACTGTTGAATTGTTTATGCTTATAAACTGAATAAAGCTCGTGCTATGCATTGAATTTTGTTGTATACTACACGGGAGAGAAGAGGAATTAAGATTTGAATTCAGCTATTGCGTTGGCCAGAAGATGTCAACGAGTAGACTTAATAATGATCTCATTGCATATGACGTCACAACATTGGATCTATAACTTGTCGGGGCAGAAAAAAATGATCACTTCGGGTCTGTTGCTGACGAAATCAATATCACAACATTTGGAGTAAACCCAATAAACAGAATGTGTAAGTGGGGGGATTAGCAGACGTTCTGTCTACAGACATTCCGTTAACGATTAATTTGTGATGCGATTGACAACTCAGAAATTCGACCAGGGGAAAGTCGACAACAGATATTTCGTCAACGAAATATTTTGACCATTTGTGAAATTCGTCAACGAAATATTTTGACCATTTGTGAAATTCGTCAACGAAATATTTTGACCATTTGTGAAATTCGACAATACTATGGGTATGCCAATTGAAAAATTTGACGAGTATGAATGGAAGTAATGAAGTGCAAAAGCGTAAATTGTATTTGTACTATTTATAGTACATCATCTACGCTGTCTACGGAAATAATGAAGTGTGAAACGTAAGTTTTATTTGTACCGGTACTATTCATGCATCATCTACATTGTCTTCTGTATATTATATTTCACTTTGTAGCTGACTGAACGTAAATAATGGGGAATGTCACTGTTTATTTCATATCCATCATATTTCAAATTCTGATCTGATTTACAATATACTGTATTTCGTTTTAATTGATTGCGGTGTCCTCCCAGAAGTTGTGTTAATTATGTTGTTTTCACGTTGGTCCTTGCGAATGTTGTATAGAAACTTCCAGATATTAGCTTGGTGAGTAACAACCATTTTCTGGAATTTTTATTAAATTGTACTAGTCTTGGTATATGGAAAGTTTTGGTTAGAATCTACATTAAAAATCAATACATGTTCATATTCGTACTAAAAATTTTGATAACAATTTCATGTCCAAAACCATGGAGACGATAACTGCGTTGACGAAATTTATGTGTTGACGAAAAGTCCTTGTGCAAATTTTCTTCTTGACTAAAATAATGTAGGCGAAAAGACTGTTGACGAAATGACTGTAGCCAGACTGTCCGTTGACCAAAAAAATGTTGACGAATTGTCTGTAGACGAATTGCTTTTGACGAAACGTTCTGAAAGCAATGGATTAGCAGACGATGTCATGACATTCTGCAACGAAGGCCACGAGAGTCGCAAAGCATGCTGCTCCTACTCCACGCAGTTCACTGAGCAACTATTACTATTACTATCATCGTCATCATCATCATCATCATCATCATCATCATCATCATCATCATTTTAATTTGTCATGGCGCAACAGACACACGAGTGCCAGAACCAAGCCACCTAGCAGTCAACTGCGTAACTACCAGAAGGTATAGGAGTGCTGCACTATGTGTTACTAGCCGGCCTGCCTGGGGTCACTTCCCAATTTTCCGATCAGAGGACTGAGTGGATCACGTTTCAAGATCAATTTTTTTTTCTTTGTGAAGAGGAAGACCACGTTCGATGTTTGATGTGCTTAAAAGTGTTACGGGCAACTTAATCATCGTGAATACAGAGAAATTAAAGGTGAGAATAGTATTCCACATTTTAAAAGTAGTAGGCCTATATAACACGAAGCCTCGTTAAAATATTTGGAAAAATATTTAGTTCGTTTCTTTCTTTTATATCTTGATTATTCTGCATTGTTAAAAAAACACATCATGTATTATTTTAGTCGATGGGGTGACGTGACATACGTAGGTCTATATTAAGAATAAGAGCTTTTTTAGATTTTAAAAACAATGACCACTATACACCGTTTTATTCGAAAGAACATTCGTACATTTTATAACTTATTTATATTTTAATCATTAATTTACATACAGAGAAATATTTCTTCATATGATCCCAGATCTGACATTCACATACTTAACACACGGCATGCAGACACTTGAAGCAATTAATAACACCGTTCTGCATGGAGTTTGTTATTTTGAAATAAATGAGCGTTTCTGAATCACAATTTCACACTGATTGCAAAAATGAAATCCGTTTTCGCGTACCACGTCAGAATTTTTTACAATTCAAAATTTTATGTTTTCAATATTTTTCATAATATAGTAATATTTCAGTGTCCTTGTCGTTTGTTAAAAAGGCACGACAGCTTATAATTTAAACTTTATTACTTAAAATGTGACATAATATATTTTATTATGTTTGTATTTGATATTTATTAAAATCTACCTACTTTATCCGCCCTTGAGGGATGTACAAAATTGTATCCTCCCTCTTAAAATGAACCGAGGTTAAGACATCCGTTGTTTATTCTGATTTTGATCTGTCTGCACCCAACGTTATCTATAGACAGGAAGTTGAAATGTATAGTGTCTCAGGTCATAAAAAAATTATGAAGGAAATATTTACTCTTAGAGATTGCTATTAAAACTAACAATGAATTACAGAAATGACATAGGGCCCCTGTACATATATTTATTTATGGAAGTGCAATCCAGCTTATGAGGCTACAGATTTCCTTACTGAGATAATAAACATATCCCCTTTAAAAGTTGTTTTAAAATTAGAGGTTCAGTTTTGTGTTGTTGGTTGTCGTGTAAAAGTGAAGTGTGTGAGTTCTCATTTTTCTCGAGAGTACAACATAATAGTGTTGTTTCATAGAAATGTCGAAACGTGGTTGTGTAAATGATCCAAATTTGCTTTGCTATATATATGGGTCATATACGTTAGTAAAACAGAGACAGAATATAACAGCTTTTGTAAAGAATACTTACTTTCAATATTTTGGCATTAAGTTAGGAGACCAGGACAAATCCTGGTGCCCCCATAAAGTATGTCGTAATTGTGTTGAAGAGTCGAGAAGTTGGAAAAATGGAAAAAGGAAGTCATTGCCCTTTGGTATCCCTATGATTTGGAGACAACCTACAAATCATGGAGACGATTGTTATTTTTGTACAGTTAAGGTAACTGGATATACTGCTAAAAACAATAAAGATATTCTATATCCTAACATTCCCTCTGCCATTCGCCCGTACCTCATGGTCCTGATATTCCCGTTCCGCTACCCCCTGAATCAGATACATTGCCATCTGCATCCAATAGCACTGAAATTGAATCTCCAGTGGATCATACTTATGAACCAGACAATACTGGTGAAGATGGATGTTTTAATCAAAGTGAGCTTAATGATTTAGTGAGAGATTTAAATTTTCCTAAAGAATCAAGCAGAACTATTAGGTTCTAGGTTAAAAGAAAAGAAAGTATTGGCTGAAGGTACATATTTTTCATGGTACAGGCATCGTGAGAAGGAACTTATCCCTTTCTTTTTTTTTTTATGAAGAAGAAAATTTAGTGTATTGCCAAGACATCTTTGCCGTTTTAAAATTTAATAAGGTAAACTATAATTCCAAAGAGTGGAGGTTCTTCATAGATTCTTCTCAGAAAAGTCTTAAAGGTGTTTTGCTTCATAGTGGAAACATTGCGGACTATTGCTGGATGTTAAAAAGGGACTGCTCTGAACAACATGCGAGGGGGTCAAAGAGAAGAAAATTTGAAGTGCAATATTGAGGTAAGGTTATGAAAGTGCTTACAATTATTAATTAATATTAATTAATGATTAATTAGTGGCAAATAGCAAATTGTGGTCTAGTTTTTCTCACAAAATTCTTGTTAAAAATAATTTTTATGACATTTCACAAAGCTGTAATTTCATTTCTAGTTATTCATGAATTGTCTGAAAACCTGACGTGATGGGGGAAAATGGAGATTATTTTCGAATTCAGCACAAAAAAATCCGTTTAGAACCGCCTATCAGATTGAAAACAACAGAAAAGAAGTTTTGAAAGGCAGAACGGTGTTATCTAAAGCATTTCATCTGGTGCCACATGACATATTAATAGATAAGTTAAGTAGGCTAGGAATAGATAAAAGAGTGGTACTATGGATCCAAGAATTCTTAAGAATAATATTATAAATACCTAGGAGTAAATTTAAACTCCAATCTTTTTGAGGAGAGCAGGTTGATAATGTTACGGGTAAAGCATGGAGGGCACTTCACTTTATTATGAGATCTTGAAAAAGGCTAGCCCGAAATCGAGGGAAATAGCATATCTAACGTTAGTGCAACCGTTAATGGAATACGGAACTACATGTTGGGATCCCTATAGAATATTTCAGAAAAAATTCTTTAGAAAGAATCCAGTATAGGGCAGTTAAATTTGTTAAAGAGAAAAGAGGAGATGGGAATGTTACGATAAAAGAATTTAAATGGGAAACATTGAAAATCAGACGCAGAAAAACTAGAATAACATCATTGTATAGAGCACATCGAGGTCAGAAAGCATGGGTAGACATAACGACTCGGTTAGAGAAGCCAACGTACTATGGTAGGAACGATCATGATTTTAAAATCAAATGTAGGAAACAGAAAAAGGATGTAGGTAAATTCTCATTTTTAAATAGAACTATAAGGGTGGTATTCATAGACATTTCGCAGCACGCGCTACGAGCGTACGAAGCTAGCCCCGGCTATCCACTGGTTACTTGTACAGAATTCAAAACATATCCTATCGCTAACACTGGTTTATGAATACGAAAAACGCTGATCATCCACCGAAAGCCAGCGCTAAAAATGTCTATGAATACGACCCTACATGATTGGAATGACCTACCTGCAGCGGTCTTTGAGGGCTGTCCTCCTTAAGTAGATACAAAAATAACATAAAAAGTTGTGTATAAAGTGTAAATTTAAAAAAAAGATACGTTACGCACATTAGTTACGGTGGCATGTACTTACTTAACCTGACGAGTTACTCCCTTGGTTTAAATTGTAAATTAGTCTAAAATATCTTGTAAGAAGGTCTTAGGCTAGGAATGTTTAGTTTAATATATTTCTGTTTATAAGTATGAATAAGGATGTATTTGTTTGTCTTATTTGACCTGTAGTATCAGTGAAGCGAGGTGAGTCTGTGAAGTTGCTGTTTACAGTGCAGTGAATAATTTCGATCAGTGATAATTTATAGCGTCAATGAAATGTGTTTTGTACAGTGTCTGTGAAATGTGTTACATAGTGTCTGTGAAATGTATCATAGTGCCAGCGCAGTGAGTGAGGTGAGAGTGAAGTGAAAGATTATTATCAGTACCAAATTGACACTTATATAGGGCCTATACATGTGTAGGTTGTAATGGAAAATTAGCTTCACTTATTCATTATGTACCAGCTATAACGGCTGGGGGGATCATCGTGCTAACCACACAATACCTCCATTCTGGTTGGATGATCGTCCACCTCTGTTTCGGCATGAGGGCGTGAGGCCAGCAGCCGGCTGGTCGGTCTAGGCCCTTCACGGGCTGTAGCGCCACGGATTATTATTATTCATTATGTTATTTCATGTATTATTAATAATTGTAATTATTGCGTATTTTGTAATTATTGTGTACTAATTGTATTGTGTATTATTTTTATTGTGTGTAATTAAGTTATCACTGCCATCTGGTGTTCGCTCTCTTGCAGCGTAAATAAATACATTCAATCCATTGCATTGTACATCATTGTGTAATAAAGTTTTTCTTTAATAAAAAAAAAATCATCCATGGTTTTGTGGACAAGTTAGTCTCCGATCAGGCCCAGATCTACATAAGAATCGAAGCATAAAGAATACACACGTGGTAAAATAATCACAAGAAAACTATGTTCTAAGACAAATATCTAATAAAGATATCAAGAAAAAAAATTGATCGCTTCTAATTCACTACAAATATTGCATTACCTATTCTAAACAGTAATAATATTTAACCAATAGTTATTAAATGCAGAATAAACTATTTAAAGCATTTTTAAGTTTTAGCAGTCTGTGCCAACATGTCAAGGTCATTGGCTCCGTGCAGTTCACATGTTCGACTCCTTGCACTCCCAATGCAAACTACATACTGTAGTAAGTCAGAGTCTTCTGTTTAGTTACGGTGCAGTTCACAAGGCACACAATTGTTCATCGTTTCATTATTATTACTATTATTATTATTATTATTATTATTATTATTATTATTATTATTTATTTATTTTTGTTCTGGAGAAAGATCGCAGTATCCGAGGAGAAACTCGCATCTGTTGTTGACTAGCGAGCATTTCGCAGCGTTTTCCCGTTCTCTCCCCCTCAGATTAGCTATCTTTCTTAATTATTAGTAATCAACATCATTAGCTTTAGGTGACGTATAGCTATACTTCCATGTGAAACTTCAAAGGTAACGAATAGAAAGACAATAGTATAACCTACAGCTTACAAGAGTTACTAGATGATC